>NC_068436.1:3079841-3117341 GCF_023373465.1 Oncorhynchus keta | reverse complement strand
CAGGACTTCACATGTCTCCCCTTGAGGTCAAACACGATTTAAGTCGAGCAGAGAAAGAGAGCGACACCACCATTTACAATGGGTGTTAGTTACAGTGGAACCTAAAGAATTAGGCAGCAGAAAAGGGGATGAGACGAGTGCCTTCCTGTCCATTCGTTTTCAAGGTTTTCAAGCATTAATATTTATAGAAACCAAATCAGGAACCTGCATAGGGGATTTAACTTGAGATTTTTCCAAATCCATTTTCTTCACTGTCATAATGCCTTTATCTTGGCGTCCCCCCCCCCTACATCCCCTCCGTTTAACTGCAATCAGACTCACTCTCAGCGGCGCACCACTGTGGCGTGACGACAGTCAGCGACCCAAATGCCTCAAACACAAGGCAGACCAAACACCTTCCCTTTCCTTCCATATGGCTTCTCATAAAAGGAAGACAATATCAAGCGACTAAGCGATAGTGCAGGTGTAGCGTCGGCCGTTAGGAGTGGAGTGATTACATTTGTATCAAACTGTCGAAAGGCAAAAGGTCTCCGGAGCTTTATATTGAAATAGTGTATGTAAACTTCCGACTTCAACTGTATATATTTCTGAAGGAACATGGCTCACACCTCAGTGAGGAAGAAACGGTGCCACTCTGCATTTACATTTACTAACCGTTAGTTGCAGGTAAAGCAGTCCAGCCTTTAGCCAAATACATTTTTCACAATTCCTGACATTTAATCCAATTAAATGGATTAATCCAATTAAATTCCATGTCTTAGGTCAGTTAGGATCACCACTTTTATTTTTAAAATGTGATATGTCAGATTAATAGTAGAGATCATTATTTAGATCAGCTTTTATTTATTTTATCACATTCTCAGTGGGTCAGTGGGTCAGAAGTTTACAGACACGTTTTTTTTGCGTACTATTGCTTGTACAAATGAATGTGGTACCTTCAGGCATTGCTCCCAAGGATGAACCAGACTTGTGGAGGTCTACAATTATTTTTCTGAGTTCTTGACTGATTTCTTTAGATTTTCCCATGATGTCAAGCAAAGAGGCACTGCGTTTGATGATAGGCCTTGAAATACATTCACAGGTACACCTCCAATTGACTCAAATGATGTCAATTAGCTCATCAGAATCTTCTTAAGCCATGACATCATTTTCTGGAATTTTCCAAGCTGTTTAAAGGCACAGTCAACTTACTGTATGTAAACTTCTGGCCCTTCTGAATTTGTGAAACAGTGGATTATAAGTGAAATAATCTGTCTGTAAACAATTGTTGGAAAAATTACTTGTGTCAAGCACAAAGTCGATGTCCTAACCGACTTGCCAAAACTATACTTTGTTAAAATTAACAAGACATTTGTGGAGTGGTTGAAAAACACGTTTTAATGACTCCAACCTGTATGTAAACTTCCGACTTCAACTGTTCAAGGGGAAGGACATGCAATGGTCATGGTGAAATTACATTCATTCATGATTTTCTATGTGTTAAACACAACATAATACCAGAGTAGTTTAGTTTACGTGTGACACATTTTTCACACGTGTGACACATCGCTTTACCTGATATACTGTTCCTTGCAAAAACATTCATCCCCCTTGGCATGTTTCCTATTTTGTCACATTACAACCTGTAATTTAAATTGATTTTTATTTGGATTTCATGTAATGGACATAAACAAAATAGTCCAAATTGGTGAAGTAAAATTTAAAATATTACTTGTTTAAAAAAAATTCTAATCAATTCAAAACTGAAAAGTGGTGCGTGAGTATGTATTCACCCCCTTTGCTATGAAGCCCCTAATTAAGATCTGGTGCAACCAATTACCTTCAGAAGTCACATAGTTAGGTTTCACACAGGTGGACTTTATTTAACTAAGTGTCACATTATCTGTCACACGATCTCAGTATATATACACCTGTTCTGAAAGGCCCCAGAGTCTGCAACACCACCAAGCGTGCGGCACCATGTAGACCAAGGAGCTCTCCAAACAGGTCAGGGATGGAGTTGTGGAGAAGTACAGATCAGGGTTGGGTTATAAAAAAATATCTAAAACTTTGAACATCCCACAGAGCACCATTAAATCTATTATTAAAACATGTAAAGAATTTGGCCCCACAACAAAGAGAAGGCCGCCCATCAAAACTCACGGACATAGGCAAGGAAGGCATTAATCAGAGAGGCAATAAATATACCAAAGATAACCCTGAAGGAGCTGCAAAGCTCCACAGTGGAGATTGGAGTATCTGTCCATAGGACCACTTTAAGCTGTATACTCCATAGAGTTGGGCTTTATGGAAGTGGACAGAAAAAAGCCATTGCTTAACAAAAATAAATAAGGAAACATGTTTGGTGTTCGCCAAAAGGCATGTGGGAGACTCTCCAAACATATGGAAGAAGTTACTCTGGTCAGATGAGACTAAAATGTAGCTTTTTGTCCATTCAAGGAAAACACTATTTCTGGCGCAAACCCAACACCTTGTACATTGGCACATTCTAAAATCCGATGATAGTCTCAGTAATGTGTTTTCGGACCTTCCCTTGGTCGTATTCTTGCGGGATAGAAATCTCAGAGACCAATTGGTACACTCTGATTTACCACCCCAAGATATTCCTGAACAACGTCTATTTGCGCCCCTACTGGATGGAAACTACAATGGCTGTGCTCAGTGCAATGGCACCTATAAATGTAGATCCTTCAAACACCCACAAACAGGGAAATCGATCCCAATCAAAGGTGTTATTACGTGCTCCACTAAGGCAGTTATTTATCTTATAACTTGTCCTTGTGGTAAAAATGATGTAGATAAATCAAAGCGTGAATTAAAAGTATGTATCTCAGAGCATCGTAGCACCAATAGGTGCAAGAACTTGACTTACCCAGTTGCGGCCCACTTTTTGGAGGCAGGCCACTCGATTTCGTCTCTGCGTTATATTGGCATCGAACATGTCACCCTCCCTAGGAGAGGGGGTGACCTTGACAAGTTATTGTTAAAACGAGAGGCTGCCTGGATCTTTAACTTAAAGACCCATGCTCCCTTCGGTCCCAACGTAGACTTTGATCTGAAGCCATTCTTGTGATTATTGGGACATTGTAATTGTTTGTAAGCTTGTGTAGTCTAAAATGAATCTATGATTGTATGCTATCCATTTGTTTTTGTATGCTGTTCTTTGTATGACATTTTAATAGTTGAGAATTAACCAATCTTGGCCATGTGTGTCTTTTGACACTATGTAAACGAGTCATCTCGCAATGTTTGTGATTATACCCTGATGAAGACCGCTTGGCTGTCGAAACGTTGGCTATTGCATTTTTGCATCTGAGCTCCTAGAGCGTGCGGCTCTCCTTTATTTTCAAGTTTTCTACTCCGCTAGCCAGCACCTCGCCTACATAGGTGTGCTTTTCTTTTTCTTCTCGATAGCAAACTCAACACCTCTCATCACCACAAGAACACCATCCCTACAGTGAAGCATGGTGGTGGCGGCATAATGCTGTGGGGATGTTTTTCATCGGTAGGGACTGGGAAACTGGTCAGAATTGAAGGAATGATGGATGGCGCTAAATACAGGGAAATTCTGGAGGGAAACCTGTTTCAGTCTTCAGAGATTTGAGACTGGGACGGAAGTTCACCTTCAAGTAGGACAATGACCCTAAGCATACTGCTAAAGCAACACTCGAGTGGTTTAGGGGGAAACATTTCAATGTCCTGGAATGGCCTAGTCAATCCAATTGAGAATCTGTGGTATGACTTAAAGATTGCAGTACACCAGCAGAACTCTTCCAACTTGAAGGAGCTGTAGCAGTTTTGCCTTGAAGAAAGGGCAAAAATCCCATTGGCTAGATGTGCCAAGCTTATAGAGACATACCCCAAGAGACTTGCAGCTGTAATTGCTGCAAAAGGTGTCTCTACAAACTATTGGCTTTAGGGGGGAGTGAATAGTTACGCACAATCAAGTTTTCCATTTTTTTGTCTTGTTTGTTTCACAATAACAAATATTTTGCATCTTCAAAGTGGTAGGCATGTTTTGTAAATCAATTGATACAAACCCCCCCCAAAAAATCTATTTTAATTTCAGGTTGTAAGACAATAAAATAGGAAAAATGCCAAGGTGGGTGAATACTTTCGCAAGCCACTGCATGTATGGAAGGTTAGCATATGGGGTAATGGTGCACCTCCTGTTCAAAACAGCTCTGTTTTTTTCTAAGTGGTCTTCATTAGCGTTGGTGCACAGCCACAGAGATGAGAAGTTCAAAAGGAATTCATTCATACTAATTTCCCAGAAGCCATTTCCCAGCAATGGTATGAATAGGAAAGAACAGAACTTTGCGAGCAGGGGTTTATGGAAAGAGTGGATGCCCCTATCATGGCTAAGAGATATTCTACTTATTAATCTCATCCTTTGAATTGGAGCAAAAGTAATGCCGCTGTATGCCCTTGAAAATGGCTCTTTTTAAATAGGAAATACCTTTTTTATGCACTGCTACACTTTCATCTATCCATTTCATCTACAGTATCCATCCATTCAAGCAGTTTACCCAGTAGTATCATGACACAAGGCGAGACCCAGATGCAGACACAGGAGGCAGATGGTTGGAGTCTTACAATGTTTATTAATCCAAAAGGAGTAGGCAACAGAATGGTCGTGGACAGGCAAAAAGGTCAGAACCAGATCTGAGTCCAGGAGGTACAGAGTGGCAGACAGGCTCGTGGTCAAGGAAGGTAGAACGGTCAGGCAGGCGGGTACAATATCAAAAACAGGCAAGGGTCAAAATCAGGAGGACTTGAAAAAGGAGAAATGGAAATAGCAGGAGAACGGGGAAAACCACTGGTTGACTTGGAAATATACAAGACAAACTGGTACAGGAAGAAAGGAAACACAGAGATCAACAAACTGGTACAGTAAGACAGGAAACACAGAGATCAACGACACCTGGAGGGGGTGGAGACAATCACAAGGACAGGTGAAACAGATCAGGGTGTGACAAGTAGTTGGTAAGCTGTAGCCTAGTAACATGATAAACTAACAGCCTAGCAGGCTAACAATGCTAGCAAGATGGCTAGCCATTACACAGTAGTTGGCTAGCAGTATAGCAGGAGAAGTTAACATACACCAGTCAAACGTTTGGACACATTTACTCATTCAATGATTTTTCTTTAATTTTTACTATGTTCTACATTGTAGAATAATAGTGAATACATCAAACCTATGAAATAACACATAAGAAATCATGTAGTAACCAAAAAAGTGTTAAAAAATCTTAATGTTTTAGATTTTAGATTCTTCAAAGAAACCACCCTTTGCCTTGATGACAGCTTTACACACTCTTGGATATTCTCTCAACCAGTTTCATGAGGAAGGCTTTTCCAACAGTCTTGAAGGAGTTCCCACAAATGCCGAGCAGTTGTTGGCTGCTTTTCCTTCACTCTGCGGTCCAACTCATCCCAAACCATCTCAATTGGGTTGAGGTCAGGTGATTGTGGAGGCCAGGTCATCTGATGCAGCACTCCATAACTCTCCTTGGTCAAATAGCCCTTACACAGCCTGGAGGTGTGTTGGGTCATTGTCCTGCTGATTAAGAAATGATAGTCCCACTAAGCGCAAACCAGATGGGATGGCATATCGCTGCGGAATGCTGTGGCAGCCATGCCGGTTAAGTGTACCTTGTGTCACCAGCAAAGCATCCCCACACCATCTCACCTCCTCTATGCTCCACGGTGGGAACCACAAATGCGGAGATCACCTGTTCACCTACCCTGCGTCTCACAAAGACACTGCGGTTGTCAATTGTGGACTCATCAGACCAAATGACATATTTCCATCGGTCTCATGTCTATTGCTTGTGTTTCTTGGCCCAATCAAGTCTCTTCTTCTTATTGGTGTCCTTTAGTAGTGGTTTCTTTGCACCAATTTGACCATGAACAGTTGATGTTGTGATGTGTCTGTTACTTGAACTCTGTGAAAAATGTATTTGGGCTGCAATCTGAGGTGCAGTTAACTCTAATGAGCTTGTCCTCTGCAGCAGAGGAAACTCTGGGTCTTCCTTGAGAGCCAGTTTCATCATAGCTCTTGATTATTTTTTGAGCTGTTCTTGCCATAATATGGACTTGGTCTTTTATGAAATAGATCTATCTTCTGTATACTATCCCTACCTTGTCACAACACAAGTGATTGGCTCAAACACATTAACTTCTTGATGCACCCATCCCGTTACCGGGATCATTTGCGTCAACATCCGCTGAATTGCAGACCGCCAAATTCAAATTAAATTACTAAAAAGATTTAATTTTCATGAAATCACAAGTGCAATATAGCAAAACACAGTTTAGCTTGTTAATCCACGTGGCGTGTCAGATTTCAAAAAATATTTTTGAAGAAAGTATACCAATCGTTTATGTAAGGACATGTCTCTCAGTATACAACACATTACAAACAGCTAGCAGACAAGGAAATTCGGTCACGAAAGTCAGAAAAGCAATTAAATGAATCCCTTGCCTTTGATGATCTTCGGATGTTTGCACTCACGAGACTCCCAGTTACACAATAAATGTTCCTTTTGTTCCATAAAGATTATTTTTATATCCAAAATACCGCCATTTGGTTGGCACGTTATGTTCAGAAATCCTCAGGCTCGAGCGGTCACGACCACGCAGACGAAAATTCCAAATAGTATCCGTAAAGTTCGTAGAAACATGTCAAACATTTTTTACAATCAATCCTCAGGTTGTTTTTACAATATATAATCAGTAATATTTCAACCAGGACTGTAGCTTCTTCAATAGGAGTGAGAGAAAATGTCTGCTCCAAGCTGTTGCGCATGCAAAATGCTGCTGGCACCCAGCCATACAATGACACGATGTGATCTTTCTCGATAATTTTTCAAAATAAAAGCCTGAAACTATGTCTAAAGACTGTTCACACCATGTGGAAGCCATAGGAAAAGGAATCTGGTTGATATCCCTTTAAATGGAGCGAAGGCAGGCAATGGAACAGAGAGCTTTCAGGAAAAACAGCACTTCCTGGTTGGATTTTCCTCAGGTTTTCGCCTGCAATATCAGTTCTGTTATACTCACAGATAATATTTTGACAGTTTTTGGAAACTTTAGAGTGTTTTCTATCCGAATCTGACAATTATATGCATATTCTAGATTCTGGGCCTGAGAAATAGGCAGTTTCATTTGGGTACGTTTTTTCATCCAAACATCAAAATACTGCCCCCTACACTCAACAGGAAAGAAATTCCACAAAGAAATTCCATAAGACACACCTGTTAATTGAAATGCATTCCATGTGACTACCTCAAGAAGCTGGTTGAGAGAATGCCAAGAGTGTGCAAGGCTGTCATCAAGGCAAAGGGTGGCTACTTTGAAGAATCTCAAATATAAAATCATTTAGATTTGTTTAACACTGTTTTTGGTTACTACATGATTCAATATGTGTTATTTCATAGTTTTGGTGTCTTCTCTAATTTTCTACTACGTAGAAAATAGTAAACATAAAGAAAAGCCCAGTAATGAGTAGGTTTGTCATATTCTTTGACTGGTACTGTATATCATGAGAAATATAAAGGGGTGAGCAGTGAAACAACAAAAACAAGTCCAGTAGTTGTGAAACAAACCCCTAAGCATGATGGAAGAGAGCTGTCCTCTTGTGAACCTTAAGTCCTCTGGGGCCCTAGCTCTGCCTCTTCCTTCTCCTTCGCTCTCTCGCTCTCATGCTCTCTCTCTCTCTCTTGCTATCCCTCTCTCTTTCTCCCTCTTGCTCCCTCTCTCCCTCACAGCCCATATAAATTACAATCTGCATGGCAGTGGCAGGTATTGATGTAGTTTGTCAAATGGGGCTCTGGGTAGTAGGCAAAGTGCAGAAAAGTAATTTAGTTGAGCTCAACCTTGTCTGTGAGGAAGATAATAATGCAATTTGCCCCAGCATTTGAGATGATAACCGAAGCTTCCTGGTTTCTCACCTGCATCCCAAATCGCACCCTTTTTCCTATACACCGGTAGGGCTCCTGTCGAAAGTAATGGTCAATATGTGGAATAGTGTGCCAATTGGGACATAGCCTCGGTCACCCCCCTCCGTTCTCCTTCAAGGGAAGGATGTCATGTTCCAACATAAGGCCTTGCGTGTTCTCTTAATCAATTTCCATTTTAACATCTACTCAACGATCATAGGGCCACTTGTTCTCGCCTGTTCTACCCGGTTACCTGTGACAGTGGGAAGCTGTCATTTGAAATCATTTGAATAAAACTGGTTAAGCGGTGGTCTCGAGCCCGGTTCCGGCAAAATAACTGTCATCACATGTTTCTTATTGTGCTTTTTTTTAACAAAGTGGCGCAGACCCGGGTTTCATATCCTCTCAGTGAATGTGCACAAGGGGATTGAGGTCAGATGATTAATTTCTATACCATAAATCCTTTTTTGTATTAATTGTTGAATTTGTTCATTCAAATTACACTGGCCCTCAATTTGCATATCAATGCTCTTTGTTCATATTTTTCTATATGCTAATCATGTTTCTTTTCACTCACTCGCACATTTGAATAAATTGAAATCCTACGCTCGGTTTTGATATATAATCACATTTTAATTTGCCCCGACACCAATACATTTACATTGCTATTATAGCAGTGAGTTTTCAAGTCCTGTTTTCTTTCCATTTTCTCAAGGCTAAACCGGCCAAGCAGAGAGACAGACCCTCACAGGGACAACCGCAGAACCCCCGCATGTGGCCCTCGGATACCCACTGATGACAGAACAGACAGAGAGAACGGGCCTCCTCAAATGTCCCAGAATCTTATTCCATTAATGACTAACTATGTCAGCTTCATTTGCGATATTAGGCATCAAACACAAGCAATTGGAAATTAGGCGTAAAAAAGAAGAAAAAAAAGATGTATTTCTCTTCCAATTAATGAATTGCACGGAATTATGCAGCCCCGATCGCTCAGAGGCGGAAATGAGTGAGTAACTCACCCCCCGTTAATTATTTAAAGCATGCACAGTTTAACAATCATCTATTAATAAATAAGCCCCTTCATTAAATAAGAAGTAGTCATTCCCCCTGAAGTTCAAGATAACTTTTGAACTCATAGGGAGGGAGAAAATGGATGACAAATGACTCTCACGTGAGAATAGATGACGGAGATGTCTGCAGCTCTCCTCTTCTCCGTCGCTGTCAACTCCGAGCTCAGATCAAAGGTGACCCGCTGAGAAACAACCTTGGTGGAGTCAGACAATATGGCGTTTGTGGCGTTCGGTTTCTCCCTTTAATCTTTTCACAAGCATCTGGGGTTTGAGTGTTAGAGATGAGTAAACAAACACAACAGCAGAGGAAGGGTCCCTCTTCTCAGTCGCCGCTCTTCTTCTCTTCCCCTCTCATGACTTCACTGTCTGCACGTCCATGGGAATTCATTAGGCGAAAGTTTATTTTTCTCGTCGCCGCTCATTTCTCGGATTCTACAAAATCCTCAGCAGTCTCATTACTACCGTCTCTGTTTTTGGTTGAGGAATCAGCAAGAGGGAAAGAGGGATGAGGAAAAAAGAGAGAGTATTTTTGTTTGCTTTGAGTTCCAAGGTGACAAAATGAGTGCTAAGTACATGGAGTTGCAGCCAGACAGATAGTGAAGGATGAATGTTGGTTACCAACAAATCATTCATACCGCTTTCTCCCTCGTTAGCAATTACTAGCGCACGTAAGCTTGTAGCAGCCCCGAGCTATTTGTCATCCGGTAGTAGGATACCAAAACATCGCACAGGCGTGTTACTGCTCCCACATCAACCCCCAGAACGCAGCATCGCCGGCAGCAAACTCTTCGTGCAAAACACACTTTTGCAAAATCAGAGAGCTGTCAAGGTGTGAATTATGTCCGAGGTCAAAGAAGGTTCAAAAGCTGGTGCCTTGTCTTAAAACGTTTGTTGGTGCTCTCGTTGGTGCTCTCGTTGGTGCTCTCGTTGGTGCTCTCGTTGGTGCTCTCGTTGGTGCTCTCGTTGGTGCTCTCGTTGGTGCTCTCGTTGGTGCTGTAACTACTATGCGTGTGTGCTGCTTTTCTCCCCTCTATGGGCCTTTGATGCCCTTTGATACGAAAGTTCATGCACTCTGATCAAAGTTCTGTCTCCGAATTAACCAAATTCCCAGGTGGAAGGAGAAGCCTATCTCAACCATGGGTGAATCGCAATACTTTAAAGATGTTTCCTCTCCCCATCTCCTTTACTCCATATGCACTGTGATCTGGGAGAAAATAACACGCAGCGGAAAGCTGTTCCCAGGAAAGGCCATATTGCAAATGAGAGGGAGGAGACGAGGAGACACAACTTAGGTGTTAAAGAGGAACCACAGGGTTGAAATATTGAGTTGCACTCCAGCATTCAAGATGAAATAGCCTAAACAAGGGATTTTTATTGCCTGCTATGTCGGGATTAAGAGCCGGCTAATGCCCAACTTTGGCATCTGACAAACAGAGACACGCATACACACACACGCACGCACGCACGCACGCACGCACGCACACACACCACACACACACACACACACACACACACACACACACACACACACACACACACACACACACACACACACACACACACACACACACACACACACACACACACACACACACACACACACACACACACACACACACACACACACACACACACACACACACACACACACACACGCACACGCACGCTCAGTGTGAGCCAGATTGTAGAGCTAAAGGGAAGTAGTACATTAAGAAGTATGCCAGGCTGGAGGGTAGTGTAATGTCTTATGTATAGACTGATTACAGCAGGGGAAACAGCTGGCTGCATATCGGTCAGCAGGTCAGCCTCATAATCTCCTCTCTCGCCCTCTCTGGCAGCTCTCACAAAGACATTAGCGGGGCATTGTTTCACACAGACACGTACACACGGACACACGCACAAATGCGTGCGCGCGCGCACACACACAAACACACACACACTGACGTGCATATACCCAAACACACGCGCACACACACAGTGACACACACCTCATAGGACACGATGCACAGTGTGTCAAATGAATGTAAAATGCATGATTGATGGGATCCGTTGTTTTGACACTGTTATTTTTGACAATAATGCCCGTCTTTTATATTCTTCTCTTTCTGTTACATTTGTGTGGGTTATGAACATGACCTGACATGACCTAGCTAGTCTGTTTGACAATTGACTATATTACCAGGAGGTTGCACGTGGCGGATAATCAACGAGGGGCTATGTATCCTGTGGGAAATGTGTTCCAGGACATTCTAGCGGTGTGGGACTAACCTTCCACAGAGTCACATTATTTTCCAGAGAACGCATAGAGCCCCAAGTTGATTATCCCTTTTCTCCATGGCGTTAATTTAACACGGTTTGCCACCAGAAATGTGTTCATTTCAGGTAGAAAATATGTTTGACGTCCGCTGAAGTAGCTAGCACTAGATAGCTAATAACTAGATAGCTACAGTAGTTGCCTTGGTAACCAAACAAACAGACTCGCTAGTTTGGCTAACCCAACCGTCAGTCCTAGCTTGCTGTTATGAAAATCGAATTCAACAATGCCAACAATGTTTTCAATTAGACTTTTGCTTTCAAACGGAGCTCAAACATAAAAACATGTAAGAATGAACTACAGCCACTGACTTCTACTGTGCGTTATAGGGAAATAATGCATGCTCTAGAATACCCTTCAAGCCAATCAGAATTGAGTATTCAACAATGCCATGGTATAATTAAGCAATAAAGGCCCAAGGAGGTGTTGTATATGGCCAGTATACCACGGCTAAGGGCTGTTCTTTGGCACGACGTAACGCAATCAGCATTCAGGGCTCAAACCTGGTTTGTAAGTGTTCTTGTTTGATTTTTGGTCAAGACGACCCACTGCTGTTAATAGAGATTCCTGTGAGTTTGATGCAGCCAGGTACTGTTGTGCTCCAGGCGAGCCATGGAACACCGTAATAGGTTTCTCTGGGAGCTACACAAACTCCTACCTGAAAGCAACCTGGAGCACAAAAGAGAGAGGCATAGTAGGTCGATGAATTGGACCTTTTGACACTGCTCGCAGTTATTTTTGCCAACGTAACAATTCAATTGCAAAGATAGATAGTCCCATTGTGGCGAAAAACAAGCAAGGCTGTCCGTCTTTTTACAATCATATCAAATATAGAACATGGTTAGAAAATCATCGAAATGTTATTTGTGATAATCTGTGATATTTTATGGTTTATGACAGTTGCAGTGCCTTGTGGGTAAATCAGATCTTTTGACGACGATAACCACCCAATCAGTCCAATCTACCACACCGTGAAACTACGAACAGGATCCGTCAGATATCGCCTAATGCTGAAAATGCTGGGACTCAATTGGCCGACGTGAGTTACCCTTAGCGTTTTGTCCCCCGGGGAGAGAGAGAGTTTAGTCTGAAATGGCTGAGGTGAGAATACATCAGTGTTGATATTGACCCCCACCTCAGAGTCACTCTGTCAGAGGTAAACGGTCAATAGGAGGAGTAAATCAACTGCCACTATGCATGACCCCTTTTATTGACCTTTCACCTTTTGACCTCCGTCTTGACAAACATTGCATGGCTTTTTATTCTGATCCTTAAATATTCCTTTGAACTATATGGGATGTTGTGTTTAGTGAGGCTGTTTTGGGGTTAGCACCACAAGAATATAAACTGCCCCTATGTGTGACCCCCACACTCACCTTTCACCTTTGGACCTCTGTGTTGAATATTGAAATACACCGTCTGGCTTTTTCTTTAAACATTACAGGAGGCTTTTGCCTATTTGGGACTATGAGGATGTTGTGTCTAGTGAAGTGTTTTTTGGGTTGAGCTCCAGCAGATTCCCCGTGAGGTGATTTGTCTTGGCTGTGTTGTGTTAGGTTGCGTGGGATGCGGCCAACCTATAAATCACAGGTTTTCTATTACAGCACCTGTCCTCTGAGGCTGTCACACACAGAGCCAGGGAGTCAGAGGCTACTGACATCCTAGTCCCCTGGAACCCGTTGTGCCAAACTGACACGTCCTAAATTGATTTATTATGAAGAATTGATGCAGCCCAAACTTCAATCAAAATGATAATGCACATACATACAGCTAGCTCATGGTATTATAACCCAGACCAATTCAGCTGAGATCTAGACTTAAGTATACAATAAACCCAATGAAAGACTTGCTCATCCACAAATGAGTATTTAGTATATTTTTATACACGTGATAATCTACTGTACTGTAGGTGAATTAATGCTGAGATAAAGGCATATTGTTCTTGCAATTGTCCAAGAATGGCTGCTGTCCTTTCTTTTGATCGATTTATATCATCTTATCCGCCTGTTTTTGTAATGTGTGTGTGAAGCATTCAAATGTATTTGATGCAATCCGCTATTTATGATGCCAGAATCATCAAAGGCTACTGGAAGCTATTGGTCTGAACACCCACAGACCAAAATGAAAAGAACATGGTAAAACAAGAGGAATTGTTTCATTTGCACTGCTCTTGCTGACCCTCAGATGAAACAAAGCAACAGGCTGGGTTCCAAATGGCTGAAGTTCCAAAAGAATAAAGACATTTCAAATGTCATATTATGCCTGTAATACAGTGTTGTAACGATGTGAAAATAGTTAAGGTATGAAAGGGAAAATAAACAAACGTACATGGGGCGGCAGGTAGCCTAGAGGTTAGAGTGTTGGACAAAACGTTGCAAGTTCAAATCCCCAAGCTGACAAGTGAAAAAATTGTTGTTCTACCCCTGAATAAGGTAGTTAAACCACTGTTCCTAGGCTGTCATTGAACATTTGAATGAGTTCTTAACTGTCTTGCCTCGTTAAGTAAAGTTTGATCAGTGGTCATGTATTCTGTCTCTGTTTAAGTATTTATCTTTTCGTTTTCTCATGATTTGGTTGGGTCTAATTGTGTTGCTGTCCTGGGGCTCTGTGGGGTCTTTTTGTGTTTGTTAACAGAGCCCCAGGACCAGGTTGCTCTTTTCTGCATTTTGATCATTAGCGGGTGTCAGCCTAATTCTGCTCTGCATGCATTATTTGGTGTTTTACGTTGTACACTGAGGATATTTTTGCAGAATTCTGCATGCGGAGTCTCTCTCTCCCTCTCTATTTTTCTCTCTGTTTCCCTCCCTCCTTTTCTCCCAGTCTCTCTGTATGTAGTGACCATTGTCCAGCTACCCAGTGTGTTAATCCAGGCCCATACGAGGATGTTGCTGATTAAAGTCATTAGGCTGGATTGGGCCGACAGAGTGGCGGGCTCCGTCCAACAACTTTTGTCAGCAAAACTCTCTCCCACTGTTTAACACTTCACATTTTTGGCCCAATTAGCCCAACTTCGCAGCACTTCAAAATAAAAGACCACTATTTTCTACAGTAACGGTTTTGTTGGCCAGTCGGCATGATTTGAAGTGGTGGTGTTTAGGATGATTAGAAGAGATCTGATTAGCAAGAAGCATGTTCGTTTGGTTGTTTTTGGTGTGTGTTTGTGTGTGCGTGTGTGTGTGTGCGGTGTGCGGGTGTGTGTGTGTGTGTGTGTGTGTGTGTGTGTGTGTGTGTGTGTGTGTGTGTGCGTGAGTGCGTGTGTGTCTCTGTGTGTGTGTGTGCGTGTGTGTGTGTGAGACATTCACGTGGTGCACGCTCAGTGTGATTTTAGCGTATGAGTCCGGGCTGTGGGATAGGTGGGTGACCCCTTTGTGCCTGTAGGCTTTTTGGCTGACCGTGATTGTTTCTCTTTCTTCTCTGGTGAGCGGGATTTCCCGGCTCTCTTCGTGGCTCTCATTCTGACACAAGCACACACACAGCACACACTCAAACACACAGAGACACACTCAGCTGACAGGCAGGGAGAGAGCGAGGCCCCGGGCTGGGAGAGGGGAGAGAGACTTTCGATAACCATGTTTATGCCCCTTTGACTTTGATTAGGGACATTGGTGTTGACATGGCCTCCTGTGCCAAGCTGCATGGAGCTGTGCAATGTGTGTGGCGGTGTTCATTTCGTCAGCAATAACGAGAAAACAATCATATTTATCAACTACCTATTTTTCCCGATGAAAACTAATGATGAGACAAGGTGGCCTGAAAAAAAATCATATCTATTACGAATTACTTTTCATTTTAATTGACAAAAAAAATGTAAGGAGACGAGAATTCCATGTGAGACTAATGGACATTCAATTTGCCCTGAAGCTCCTTTTCATCAAATTGTGTCCAATCATAAGCATGCATACCGTTGCAGAATATTTAATGCAATCCTCTCATTGACCGATAAGGTCTTTTGAAGTGAGCTGCTTCTTTCCCACACACAGATCCCCAGCGGTCACTTCAATCATTAGTCTCTCTTTTGAACTGATGCTCAGCCAGGACACTTAAATTGTAACTTAACTCAATTAGAAACAATAATGTCTTTGATAAGCTTTGATTTGATGTTGGCATTTTTTTCCCTGATCACATCAAAGCTCTAATTGCGATGTGCGCTGGTGTTCATATCACCTTTTTTCGACATTCTTGCGGTCAGCAAATGCGAGTTGCTTTTTTTTCAATTGAAAAAACGAATGCTATTTGCTGAATTAATACTTCTGGTATTTATGGAAAGCTTGCATTCAGGACATAAAATGTATTTCCTGGACAATAAAAAATAAAACTTCAATGCCTTATTGTAAAAAGGTTGCATGTTGTGGATTATGTCTATATTCTGTACAGGCTTCCTTCTTTTCACTCTGTCATTTGGGGCGGCAGGGTAGAGCATTTGACTAGTAACCGGAAGGTTGCAAGTTCAAACCCCCGAGCTGACAAGGTACACATCTGTTGTTCTGCTGTCATTGAAAATAAGAATTTGTTCTTAACTGACATTCCTGGTTAAATAAATAAAAATGTTAGTATTGTGGAGTAACTACAATGTTGTTCATTCATCCTCAGTTTTCTCCCGTCGCAGCCAATAAACTCTAACTGTTTTAAAGTCACCAGTGGCCTCATGTGAAAATTGTTTCCTTCCTCTCCGGCAACTGAGTTATAAAAAGATCCCTGTCTCTTTGTAGTGACTGGATGTATTGATACACTAACCAAAAATAGTTTTTTTTTTTGCCTACCAATAGCTGCCCTTCTTTTCAAAACATTGGAAAACCTCCCTGGTCTTTGTGGTTGAATCTGTGTTTGAAATTCACTGTTCGACTCAGGGACCTTACAGAGAATTGTATGTGTGATGTACAGAGATGAAGAAGTCATGTTAAGACTATTAGTGAGCCCATGTAACTTATTATGTGACTTGTTATGCAAATGTTTTATCCCAAACTTATTTAAGCTTGCCAAAACAAAGAGGTTGAATACTTATTGACTTTTCAGCCTTTCATTTTTAATAAAGTTGAACACAAATGTCTAAAAACATAATTCCACTTTGACGTTATTGTTTGTTGTCCAGTGACACAACATCTCAATTGAATCCGTTTTAAATTCAGGCGGTAACGCAACAAAATGTGGAACAGGTCAAGGGGACTTTCTGAAGCCTGGAAATGGTTCATTATGTCTGGAATGGGTTGCAGTATGGCACAATAACAATGTTTCCAGCTACGTATTATAGTAGGTCTAGCTGGACAAGGCTATCTGAATGTGCACATGATGGAAGTTAAAAAAATAAAACATGATTTCATGTAACAAAATAGGGCAAAAATAACTGTGACTGAAAGTAGACAAATGTCAACTGATAACAACTAAAACTATCAAAGTATGAAATGACTCAAATGTGACGAAGACTGAAAGGTATTTTAAGACTTAAACTAACTATAAAAATAGCTGCCAAAATCAACACTGGTGTTTGTGCTTGCCCGTGCATGTGTGCACATGTGTGTGTGTTACTGTGTGTGTGTGTGCGTGTGTGTGTGTGTGTGTGTGTGTGTGTGTGTGTGTGTGTGTGTGTGTGTGTGTGTGCGTGTGTGTTAGTGTGTGAGAAAGTCTACTTCTGATCTTCTGTCTGTTCTCTGGGGTGTGTACAGCATGTGTGTGTGTGTGTGCGTGTGTGCGTGTGTTAGTGTGTGAGAAAGTCTACTTCTGATCTTCTGTCTGTTCTCTGGGGGGTGTACAGCATGTGTGTGTGTGTGTGTGTGTGTGTGTGTGTGTGTGTGTGTGTGCGTGTGTTAGTGTGTGAGAAAGTCTACTTCTGATCTTCTGTCTGTTCTCTGGGGGTGTACAGTGTGTGTGTGTTAGTGTGTGAGAAAGTCGACTTCTGATCTTCTGTCTGTTTTCTGGGGGGTGTACAGTGTGTGTGTGTGTGCGAGTGTTAGTGTGTGAGAAAGTCGACTTCTGATCTTCTGTCTGTTCTCTGGGGGGTGTACAGTGTGTGTGTGTGTGTGCGAGTGTTAGTGTGTGAGAAAGTCTACTTCTGATCTTCTGTCTGTTCTCTGGGGGGTGTACAGTGTGTGTGTGTGTGTGTGTGTGCGTGTGTTAGTGTGTGAGAAAGTCTACTTCTGATCTTCTGTCTGTTCTCTGGGGGGTGTACAGTGTGTGTGTGTGTGTGTGCGAGTGTTAGTGTGTGAGAAAGTCTACTTCTGATCTTCTGTCTGTTCTCTGGGGGGTGTACAGTGTGTGTGTGTGTGTGTGTGTGCGTGTGTTAGTGTGTGAGAAAGTCTACTTCTGATCTTCTGTCTGTTCTCTGGGGGTGTACAGTGTGTGTGTGTGTGCGTGTGTGTGTGTGTGTGTGTTAGTGTGTGAGAAAGTCTACTTCTGATCTTCTGTCTGTTCTCTGGGGGGTGTACAGTGTGTGTGTGTGTGTGAGAAAGTCTACTTCTGATCTTCTGTCTGTTCTCTGGGGGGTGTACAGCATGTGTGTTTGTACACCATGTGTGTAGTCGAGTACTTATGTGTATCCTTTGTTCCGTCTCTGTGCGTTTGAACACAATTTCATATTAGTGTGGGTGTGAGAGGACATGTGGACAGTCCAGGGACATGACCAAAGGGCCACTCATGGGTCTTCCATTGAGGCTAGCCACCTGACATTCAGAGACCTTTTCTTCAGACGTGCTTTTGCTGCCACATCACATCCTATCATACACACATCTGGCACACTCTCAGTGTGTATGTCATAGTCTCATACCAGCGTGGAGGTGTGTGTGTGTGTGTGTGTGTGTGTGGTGTGTGGTGTGTGTGTGTGTGTGTGTGTGTGTGTGGTGTGTGTGTGTGCGTGCGTGTATGCCACTCTAAGACAAACCTGGCAGCAGATTGAGGATCAGGGAAGATAAGCACAAACACAAAATGTCCCTCTGCCGATCTTGAAGATTCCAGTCACACCTGGGCTGCCTCGCTGACAGGGTGCCAGTAACAACCAAAACACATAAACAAAACAAGAATCAGCCAATGAATAAAATGAAAAGAGAAAAAGTAACAGCACAGTGAGCCTTATCGATTGTCCATATTGACCTTCATGAGGCTGAAATTATGGATTTTTAGCTCAAGAGGGATGGGGGCGGTGTGCGTGCGTGCGTGCGTGCATGCAGGCCTTCATGTGTGTTTGAGTGAGTGCTTGTGAGTCAGGATATTAGACTTTCTCTTATCCTGGCATTCTCCCTTCAGCATGCCAAAACCCATAACCTAAGGAATGCCCGCTCATATCGAATGGGATTGTTCAGGGACATTTCACGCTAAGGTTTACAGCCATGAGTGGGGCTATTGTGGGAAACGGCCATAATAATGCAAATCAATCCGGCCCCACTTTAAACACTTCTTCTTGGAGATGAGACTTTGTGTGTGTGTTTGTGTGTGTTCGGGTGTGTGTGTGCGTGTGTGTGTGTTCCTGTGCTTTGTGTATTTGTTGAGAGAAATAGAGAGAGGGGGAGAGAGAGAGAGAGAGAGGGGGAGAGAAATAGAGAGAGAGGGGGAGAGAGAGAGAAAGGGTTCAAGTCAGCAGATACAAATAATGACCAGAAGTATGCGGACACCTGTTCGTCGAACATCTCATTCCAAAGTCATGGGCATTAATATGTTGGTCCCCCCCTTTGCTGCTATAACAGCCTCCACTCTTCTGGAAAGGATTTCCACTAGATGTTGGAACATTGCTGCAGGGACTTGATTCCATTCAGCCACCAGCATTAGTGAGGTCGGGCACTGATGGTGGGCGATTAGGCCTTGCTCAAAGTGGCGTTCCAATTCATCCCAATGTGGTTGAGGTCATGGCTCTGTGCAATCAAGTTCTTCAACACCGGTCGTTACAAATCATTTCTGTATGGACCTTTCTTTGTGCACAGGGGCATTGTCATGCTTAAACAGTAAAGTGCCTTCCCCAAACTGTTGCAACAAAGTTGTGAGCATAGAATCGTCTAGAATGTCATTGTATGCTGTAGCATTAAAATGTCCCTTCACTGGAACTAAGGGGCCTAGCCCGAACCATGAAAAACAGCCACATACCATTATTCCTCCACCACCAAACTTTACAGTTGGCACTACATATTCGGTCAGGTAGCGTTCTCCTTGCATCCACCAAACCCAGAATGGTCGGATGGACTGCCAGATGGTGAAGCGTGATTCATCACTCCAGAGAACGCGTTTCCACAGCTCCAGAGTTCAATGGAGCAGAGCTTTACACCATTCCAAACGACACTTCGTGATTTTCGGCTTGTGTGTGGCTGCTCGGCCATAGAAATACACTTCATGAAGCTCCCGACTAACAGTTATTGTGCTGACGTTGTTTACAGAGGTAGTTTGGAACTCCGTAGTGAGTGTTGCAACTGAGGACATACATTTTTTACGCGCTATATGCTTCAGCAGTCTGTGGTCCCGTTCTTGTGTGGCCTACAACTTTGTGGGTGAGCCATTGTTCCTCCTAGGCGTTTCTACTTCACAATAACAACACTTACAGTTTACCTTGGCAGCTTTAGCAGGGCAGAGATTTGATGAATTGACTTGTTGGAAAGGTGGCGTCCACTGAGCTCTTCAGTAAGGCCATTCACTGTCAATGTTTCTCTATGGAGATTGCACGGTTGTGTGCTCAATTTTATACACCTGTCAGCAACAGAGGTGTCCACATATTTTGTATGTGTAGCGTGGTATATTATACCACTCTGGAGAAGCGAGGGTTCAACAGAAGTGGCTGTAGTGATATGTGTCCTCTCAGTCGAGTCACCGATGTGTCTGGATCAAGACTAGCTGATCTGGCTTCATTACGTGAGATTGGCACCAAAATCAAAATGAATAGCATCAAAATGAATAGCCCTCGCCAAATGACTCTTTAGAATTTGAACCGTGCATAAGTTTATGAGTCCCAAATGGCACCATATTCCCTATTTAGTGCACTACTTTTGACCAGATCTCATAGAGCTATGGTCAAATGTTGTGCACTATAGGAAATAGGGTGCCATTTGAGATGCTACCATTACCCTCTTCCTCCCTCTTAGCAATTATTATTTTAATGACATGCACTAGGTTACTTAATAGTCCAGAAATGAGGTGTAAAACGCTGATGCTAGATTTGAGCTAGCCTGTGCACGCCAGCGAATAACAATTTTGAGGCAAGTCAATCAAGTCGTTCTCTGCCGCTCCTCTGCCCTGTGAGTGCGTCCCAAATGGCACCCTATTCCCGATATAGTGCACTTGCTTTGGACCATAACCCGATACTTTTAGTGCCATTTAGACACGTCCTATCTATATCTCCAGCACGGGAAATTCAGTTGTCCCACACTTTACCCCAGTGACCTACAGTTACAACCTCTCTCCTTATCGACAGATGGGCAATGTATACTTACCGCTTGATAGCTGCTGAGTATAGTGTGTACTGTGCTTTACTGCAGTGCTGGGCCATTTGTGATTCTACAGCCGACAACATACTCTCGAGTTCAGATGATATATAAGTATATTAGTAGAACGTGTAAGCTTTTTAGTTTTCTGATGAAAGCCTTTTTGTTGTGTTTTGTTTTGTCGACCCTTACATAAAGCCTGGGTGAGGTGCTTTGTGGGACACCTATTTTGGGGCGTTTGTCTCCCTCTCACATGTCAATAAGCCTCCTAGGCGTGTCAAGGGAAAACGTTTATTAACCATGAATTTAATCCCGGGCCTGAGCTACTTGACATAGTGTATATAGCCAGAAAATGGACAGTCCGTTACTCCTCTGTGGCCACACTGATAAGTCATTACAGAAACTTACTTTTTTTTTATATAAACCTGCCCCTTTGTTCTGTCGACTTTTGGATCAGGAAATTGATTTCCTTGTTTCAAATTGTTTTATTTTATTTTTTATTGTTCTTTTTATACAGTAGTGGCTTTCGTCTGTGTGATGGAATGAGCATGCGGGCACATGAACACACGTGTACGCAAGCACACACAGACACACACACACACACACACACACTCTCTAATCGCCCTCATATTGGCTGTAGATCATCGGTCCTTAGAGTTGAAGCCCTGCTTTCAGGAGAAGTTCAAGTTTAACCTCTTGAACCTCTGGGGGCAGTATTTCATTTTTGGATGAAAAACGTTCCCGTTTTAAACAAGATATTTTGTCACGAAAAGATGCTCGACTATGCATATAATTGACAGCTTTGGAAAGAAAACACTCTGATGTTTCCAAAACTGCAAAGATATTGTCTGTGAGTGCCACAAAACTAATGCTACAGGTGAAACCAAGATGAAATTTCATATAGGAAGTGAGCCAGATTTTGATTGCGCTGTGTTCCAATGTCTCCTTATATGGCTGTGAATGCGCAAGGAATGAGCCTACACTTTCTGTCGTTTCCCCAAGGTGTCTGCAGCATTGTGACGTATTTGTAGGCATATCATTGGAAAATTGACCATAAGAGACTACATTTACCAGGTGTCCTCTCAGTGTCCTTCGTCGAAACTATTGTGTAATCTCCAGGTGCGTGCATTTTTCCATTTTGTTCAGAGGGGAAATCAAACTGCCACGAGTGATTTATCATTGAATAGATATGTGAAAAACACCTTGAGGATTGATTCTAAACGTTTGCCATGTTTCTGTCGATATTATGGAGTTAATTTGGAAAAAAGTTTGCTGTTGTAATGACTGAATTTTCGGGGATTTTTCTTAGCCAAACGTGATGAACAAAACGGAGCGATTTCTCCTACACAAATAATATTTTTGGAAAAACTGAACATTTGCTATCTAACTGAGAGTCTCCTCATTGAAAAAATCAGAAGTTCTTCAAAGGTAAATTATTTTATTTGAATGCTTTTCTTGTTTTTGTGAAAATGTTGCCTGCTGAATGCTAGGCTTAATGCTATGCTAGCTATCAATACTCTTACACAAATGCTTGTGTAGCTATGGTTGAAAAGCATTTTTTGAAAATCTGAGATGACAGTGTTGTTAACAAAAGGCTAAGCTTGTGAGCCAATATATTTATTTCATTTCATTTGCGATTTTCATGAATAGTTAACGTTGCGTTATGGTAATGAGCTTGAGGCTATAATTACGCTCCCGGATACGGGATTGCTCGTCGCAACAGGTTAAATCCTATCCGTCCAAGCTTGCCCTCTCTCTTTATCTCTCCCTTTCTCTTCCTCTATTCATCTCATCCCCACTCCAGCAGCCCCACATCCTTATCGCTCTTCTTACTTTCTCAGACCCTGTACTACCCACCTCATGTTTCTTCTTTCCCTTCTCTTTGTCAGACTCCCTCTCTATCTCTCCATCTCCCTCCCTATCAGCTCTGCCTAAGCTCTGTTTACTTTCTCAGACCCTGTACTACCTACCTCATGTTTCTTCTTTCCCTTCTCTTTGTCAGTCTCTATCTCCCCATCTCCCTCCCTATCAGCTCTGCCTAAGCTCTGTTTACTTTCTCAGACCCTGTACTACCCACCTCATGTTTCTTCTTTCCCTTCTCTTTGTCAGTCTATCTCTCCATCTCCCTCCCTATCAGCTCTGCCTAAGCTCTGTTTACTTTCTCAGACCCTGTACTACCCACCTCATGTTTCTTCTTTCCCTTCTCTTTGTCAGACTCCCTCTCTATCTCTCCATCTCCCTCCCTGTCAGCTCTGCCTGAGCTCTGTTTACTTTCTCAGACCCTGTACTACCCACCTCATGTTTCTTCTTTCCCTTCTCTTTGTCAGACTCCCTCTCTATCTCTCCATCTCCCTCCCTGTCAGCTCTGCCTGAGCTCTGCTCCTTCGTAAAAGGGGTCCGTGCCCCCTACGACCCCTTTCCCAAAAAGACAGCTGTGGAACAAATCGGCAGACCACAGCTTACCTACAGATTTGGGGCGAAGAGGGAGGTCCCACAAAGTCTCAAAACAACACCCTGCTGATAGATAAAGCTTGTCGGAGCTCCAAAATGAAAATTAAGTCTCTTACTGTTGATGATTGCTGATCCGCCTTCTCGCCGCAGAATTGAAGTGCTCGAGATGATAACAACGTTGAATATATTTATTGAGGCAAAATTAGACAGGTATTGTTACTGCCTTTTGAAATGTGCTACAAAAGAATGGGATACTGAAGTTGAATGACACGTCTTAAAATAGTTTTTAATAGTTGAAGTTGTAACGGCATTTCTCCTCCTCTTCTGAGGAGAAGCGAGAAGGATCGGAGGACCAATGAGCAGCGTGCTAAGTGTCCATAACGTTTATTTTTAGATACAAACTGAACACTATGAAAATACAAAACAAGAAACGTGACCATGTACGAAACAGTACCGTGTGACAACAAACACACACACGGAAAGCAAACACCCACAAACCAAAAGTGAAACCCAGGCTACCTAAGTATGATTCTCAATCAGAGACAACTGACGACACCTGCCTCTGATTGAGAACCATCCTAGGCTGAACTCAAAACCCCAACATAGAAAAGCACACATAGACTGCCCACCCCAACTCACGCCCTGACCATACTAAATAAAGACAAAACAAAGGAAATAAAGGTCAGAACGTGACAGAAGTAAAAGTTTATCTTCTCAAGGTGAAGCATATACCAAAAATGCATCCGTATTGATGAGTTTGATGTCTTGCATTTTGTTTTATTAATTGACATGGAAGAGTGATGAAAGTAAATACAATTATTCATATGTGGTGATGCATTTGATTATACATTCTACACTATTGTCAACATCTATTTAAAGCATGGGTTGGAACTGGAATTATTTTCCAATTTTTTCATTCTGAACAGAACCCCAAAATGGTTTTGTTTCGTTCCACTGTTCTAACCAGCAAAATAAAGTTCTGAACGGGTTCGACACCCCATCAAGTACCGGTTTATATCATTCCTTTCTGTTCCTTTTTAAACCTGTGAAACCATACATTTTTTTTAAACATTTAGCTCAACATCAGATTACTTCACCAATTAGTGCGGATAGAGCAGCTTGCTATGGAGAGGGTCAGCAATTTCCTTTGTACAGGAAAGTTGTTAAGAGCAAATAGTATTTTGCCATAACAGCATGGTTTAGTCATAATGAAAGACAAACACACACTGTGCTGCCAGTCACAGTGTAGGGCACAAGATGTAACTGACATGTCGAGGGTGAGGAGAGAGCGAGAGAGGGTGGCGGAAGCATGCTTTGAAGGCCAACAGAATTATACCTACGGAGGAGCGGCTTCTATGGAGGAACTTTGAATATCTTTGAACTTCCGTGTATTTTTTATTCATTTTTATTTATTATACATTTTATGTCCCTATTTGGGACAAAAATTGGTAGTTACAGTCTTGTCCCATCGCTGCAACTCCGGTACGGACTCAGGTGAGGCGAACCCAGCCAAGCTGACACAATGCCCGCTTAACCCGGAAGCACCAATGTGTCGGAAGAAACACCATACACCCGGCGATCGCGTCAGCGTGCGTTGCACCCGGAGCGCAATGAGACAAGAACAACGTTCCTGTCGGTGAAACCCTCCCCATAACCCAGACGACAATTGTGCACCGTCCCATCGGTCTCCCAGTGGACTTGAACCAGGAGCTCTAGTGGCACAGCTAGAGCTACAGTGCAGTGCCTCAGACCATTGCACTACTCGATAGGCACCGAGTTGGTTTAACGTTTTGTAGTTAATAAATCCAATGTGAAACATGATAACTATTTTATCCTTAACTAGCATTGAAAAAGTTAATACATTGTTCTTTAATAACCATGCTTATAATGTCGTCAGTAGGCTACAGTAACCTATGCTTCAGAGGGGAGGGGCAGGTAGCCTACATACACACACCCACTGGCAACGATGTACAGCTGGCAGGCAGACGCTGGAATAAGTTTCTGAGTGACAATGAGGACTTTGCATAGGTCCTTTGTTGTGATATCTGAGGGACTAGAAAAAAATGCCCAGAATGTAAAATAAGGTTATTAACCAGTTCCCATGCTTTTAAAATAATGGTTCTGTCCCGGAACAAGATCTCTTTCATTTCAGCTTCGTGTTCTGTTCATTAAATCATTTTGGGATTTTCCTGTTTTCGGTTCTGTTCCCTGAATCGGTTCCAAACCCTTGATTTAAAGCTAAACATGTTCTTGAGTTTTTTTAGGTGTTTGTGTGTCTAGCCACCACTGGAAAACACCTTTGATCCAATTATTATTTCTACTGTTTATGCATAGTAGTCAGTAGTGATTCATATTTTACCTGAAACCCACCAAGTTTCAAAATCGGGAATAATTCATATTTATCCAGAGAGTCCCGAGAAAAACTGCAAAATTCGCAAGTGCCCATTTAAAACATTTAAAACCAAGATATGGTAACTATGCTTGGGTTCTTTCCAAATAAGAGGGCCGCTGCATCACCTTGTCTGAGCCACTATTTAAAGATTTCAGAGCAAATTAAACTGATATTTGGTAATAATCGGCAATGACATTGTTGTGAATTGCGAAGGCCGTACATAAATGCACAGCGTTATCATGTTCCTCAATGAAGTCACCGTATTTCAGCAGTAGGCTATCTCGATACATGTGCGCGCTCAGGACGCAAAGATCACACCCCAAGTATAGCGTTGTAGAATCATGCAAACTTTGTTCCAGACTTGTAACGGCAGTCAAACAAAAGTCAAATTATCAAAGTTGCTAAGCTTGCTGGATAACCTCCTTCAACGAATGACATGTCTCATATGACAAAATCGAGTTGATGATGATGCAGATAGCAGACCAGCTCATGGATAACGGGGGAGAAGTAGTTTAAATATCAAGGTATCTTAATTTAACGGGGACCAACTTCGTTTTAAAAAATATCAATATCTACTCTCATACTGTTTGCTGATCTCACATTCTCTACCAAAGTTCTCATATGGGCAGCAAGTACGAGACAGCACAGAGAAGCGGGGAAAAGCTATAGTGGTATTTTGACATGCATAGGCGAGAGACATGTTTTGATCATTACAGAATAGTGGGATTGGGACTGGATATGGAAATAGCCTGGGGTCTAGGACGGTAGAAACATTTTCCCTCGTGCTTCTCCGAATCGTTAACAGATTTCATGTCTGTGACAGAGATGCTTATGTAGTGAATTGTGCATAAGCCTATCAAATTTGTGACTCTCTGAAAAGTCACAATGTCAGCTCAAAGAGACACATTTGTTTGTAGGCTACTCTGTAGGGGTTCCCTGTAGCTTTTTTGACCTGCATTCGGGTTGCTTGTGCAGTCCAGGTAATGTAAATTATGCCTGTGCTTTGAATTTATGTAGACTTTTCGTGAAGCAAATATGCTAGGCTAAAGACTTCCATGCGACAACCTGTTTGAATTATGTGCAATATTATTTCTTGCTAATCTGAGCTTGTGCGTGTTGTGTGGAGTTGCATTAGTACCAACATTGGGAGAATATGCTGCAATTTCCTGGGTCTGGTCACTCTATTTTTTTTCTGAGAAATGTGAAGAGTGTTTCCTGGACAGTCCCGGAATCCCAGTTACACGTTTAATGCCTAGTAGTCAGTACTACT
The DNA here is from genome assembly GCF_023373465.1 of Oncorhynchus keta. Lineage (NCBI taxonomy): Eukaryota > Metazoa > Chordata > Actinopteri > Salmoniformes > Salmonidae > Oncorhynchus > Oncorhynchus keta. The sequence continues at coordinate 3,090,509 of NC_068436.1, read as the reverse complement.
TATACATAGTACAAGCCATTCACATGGACAACATAAAAACATAGACAACTGTCTATAAGTAGTATTAATTATAATCTGAGATGAAATATGTATTCGGCAATGCTACACACTAAAATGTGATTATTATTTTACTCATTCTGTTAAATTGTTGTGCTCTCACTTTCTACTCGCCCCCCCTCATTAATCCGCCTCGTCCTCACGTGGTCTGCAACCCAAATAGTGCCCCATTTCTTATATAATGCACTTATTGTGACCGGGGTCAAAATGAGGACCCTATGAAATTAATAGGGAGCATTTGGGACGCAGACATTGGAAATGTTTATGACAAGATGAAAGGTGTCTTGTCCCTTCAGCGACCGAGCGGCGACTCTCTCTCTCGACAGATTCATCATTCGCCTAATTCCATGTATTATCAAGCGCAAATCCTCAAAAGTAGGCCCATGGATGCTTATTTCTATCAGTAACGGCCCAGGACAGATGTTTGGCTCAATGACATGTGAGGGGCCACAACGTGGATAACCTTCCCCAAGGAAACAAGATGACATTAACATGCTAGAGCACCGATGGGCCACTCATGGGGTGCACCCCAAATAACACCCTATTCCCTACATACAGTAGGGCATTACTTTTGCCCAGCACCCATAGGGCTGCCATTTGGAACACAGAATTCTATACTTAAGCAATATGGCCAATATACCACACCCCCTCGTGCCCTATTGCTTAATTATATAATTGTGCTTAACTATGGAATATACCACAGCTCAGGGCTGTTCTTAGGCACAATACAATGCTCGATGAGCCGTGGAGTGTCTTTACGCCATCATGAAATGTAGAGATGTAGATGTATCCGCCTTGGGACTGTTTTGTGTTGGGTCCATGTTAGATGTTGTTCTACTTCATCCCCTCAGTGTAAGGGATGGTTTTGATGTCCTGGACCCACTATGTGTTATGTTGTTGTTCTACCTCATCCCCTCAGTGTAAGGGATGGTTTTGATGTCCTGGACCCACTATGTGTTATGTTGTTGTTCTACCTCATCCCCTCAGTGTAAGGGATGGTTTTGATGTCCTGGACCCACTATGTGTTATGTTGTTGTTCTACTTCATCCCCTCAGTGTAAGGGATGGTGTTGATGTTCTGGACCCACTATGTGTTATGTTGTTGTTCTACTTCATCCCCTCAGTGTAAGGGATGGTGTTGATGTTCTGGACCCACTATGTGTTATGTTGTTGTTCTACTTCATCCCCTCAGTGTAAGGGATGGTGTTGATGTTCTGGACCCACTATGTGTTATGTTGTTGTTCTACTTCATCCCCTCAGTGTAAGGGATGGTGTTGATGTCCTGGACCCACTATGTGTTATGTTGTTGTTCTACTTCATCCCCTCAGTGTAAGGGATGTTGTTGATGTCCTGGACCCACTATGTGTTAAGTTGTTGTTCTACTTCATCCCCTCAGTGTAAGGGATGGTGTTGATGTTCTGGACCCACTATGTGTTATGTTGTTGTTCTACTTCATCCCCTCAGTGTAAGGGATGGTGTTGATGTTCTGGACCCACTATGTGTTATGTTGTTGTTCTACTTCATCCCCTCAGTGTAAGGGATGGTGTTGATGTTCTGGACCCACTATGTGTTATGTTGTTGTTCTACTTCATCCCCTCAGTGTAAGGGATGGTGTTGATGTTCTGGACCCACTATGTGTTATGTTGTTGTTCTACCTCATCCCCTCAGTGTAAGGGATGGTTTTGATGTCCTGGACCCACTATGTGTTATGTTGTTGTTCTACTTCATCCCCTCAGTGTAAGGGATGGTGTTGATGTTCTGGACCCACTATGTGTTATGTTGTTGTTCTACTTCATCCCCTCAGTGTAAGGGATGGTGTTGATGTTCTGGACCCACTATGTGTTATGTTGTTGTTCTACCTCATCCCCTCAGTGTAAGGGATGGTGTTGATGTCCTGGACCCACTATGTGTTATGTTGTTGTTCTACCTCATCCCCTCAGTGTAAGGGATGGTGTTGATGTTCTGGACCCACTATGTGTTATGTTGTTGTTCTACCTCATCCCCTCAGTGTAAGGGATGGTGTTGATGTTCTGGACCCACTATGTGTTATGTTGTTGTTCTACCTCATCCCCTCAGTGTAAGGGATGGTGTTGATGTCCTGGACCCACTATGTGTTATGTTGTTGTTCTACCTCATCCCCTCAGTGTAAGGGATGGTGTTGATGTTCTGGACCCACTATGTGTTATGTTGTTGTTCTACTTCATCCCCTCAGTGTAAGGGATGGTGTTGATGTTCTGGACCCACTATGTGTTATGTTGTTGTTCTACTTCATCCCCTCAGTGTAAGGGATGGTGTTGATGTTCTGGACCCACTATGTGTTATGTTGTTGTTCTACTTCATCCCCTCAGTGTAAGGGATGGTGTTGATGTTCTGGACCCACTATGTGTTATGTTGTTGTTCTACTTCATCCCCTCAGTGTAAGGGATGGTGTTGATGTTCTGGACCCACTATGTGTTATGTTGTTGTTCTACTTCATCCCCTCAGTGTAAGGGATGGTGTTGATGTTCTGGACCCACTATGTGTTATGTTGTTGTTCTACTTCATCCCCTCAGTGTAAGGGATGGTGTTGATGTTCTGGACCCACTATGTGTTATGTTGTTGTTCTACTTCATCCCCTCAGTGTAAGGGATGGTGTTGATGTTCTGGACCCACTATGTGTTATGTTGTTGTTCTACCTCATCCCCTCAGTGTAAGGGATGGTGTTGATGTTCTGGACCCACTATGTGTTATGTTGTTGTTCTACTTCATCCCCTCAGTGTAAGGGATGGTGTTGATGTTCTGGACCCACTATGTGTTATGTTGTTGTTCTACTTCATCCCCTCAGTGTAAGGGATGGTGTTGATGTTCTGGACCCACTATGTGTTATGTTGTTGTTCTACCTCATCCCCTCAGTGTAAGGGATGGTGTTGATGTTCTGGACCCACTATGTGTTAAGTTGTTGTTCTACTTCATCCCCTCAGTGTAAGGGATGGTGTTGATGTTCTGGACCCACTATGTGTTATGTTGTTGTTCTACTTCATCCCCTCAGTGTAAGGGATGGTGTTGATGTTCTGGACCCACTATGTGTTAAGTTGTTGTTCTACTTCATCCCCTCAGTGTAAGGGATGGTGTTGATGTTCTGGACCCACTATGTGTTATGTTGTTGTTCTACCTCATCCCCTCAGTGTAAGGGATGTTGTTGATGTCCTGGACCCACTATGTGTTAAGTTGTTGTTCTACTTCATCCCCTCAGTGTAAGGGATGGTGTTGATGTTCTGGACCCACTATGTGTTATGTTGTTGTTATACTTCATCCCCTCAGTGTAAGGGATGTTGTTGATGTTCTGGACCCACTATGTGTTATGTTGTTGTTCTACTTCATCCCCTCAGTGTAAGGGATGGTGTTGATGTCCTGGACCCACTATGTGTTATGTTGTTGTTCTACCTCATCCCCTCAGTGTAAGGGATGGTTTTGATGTCCTGGACCCACTATGTGTTATGTTGTTGTTCTACTTCATCCCCTCAGTGTAAGGGATGGTGTTGATGTTCTGGACCCACTATGTGTTATGTTGTTGTTCTACTTCATCCCCTCAGTGTAAGGGATGGTGTTGATGTTCTGGACCCACTATGTGTTATGTTGTTGTTCTACCTCATCCCCTCAGTGTAAGGGATGGTGTTGATGTTCTGGACCCACTATGTGTTATGTTGTTGTTCTACCTCATCCCCTCAGTGTAAGGGATGGTGTTGATGTTCTGGACCCACTATGTGTTATGTTGCTGTTTTACCGGTATATCAGCCTTGAGGACGGAGGCATAACGTGCTTCCATATCGGCCGGCGTGCCACTCCAGTGACAGCGTTTCCTGTCAGTGTAGTTCGAATCGGATCCGTCGAAATGTAAGTAACTCGCGGTACAAGCGGACACTCCTGAAATGATGAGATGCAACAAAAAAAAAGGAAAGGACAAATAACAACGCAAAGTTATCTGACCAGCGTCCGACAGATCAGTAATACATGTGTGCCAACATAATACCCAGAGTCCTTAGGTAACAGTTTCTCAAAGAGGTGAGGACATCTCTCCGATGAGACGCCCGTTTTTGCACAAGTGCTCATTTGTCCACACATGGAGAGGAGAAAAAGTGGCATAATGCAGAGGGTGGCGGGAGTAAGGTGGGTGTGTTTAAATGATTTATTATAGAGTTTCTCTTGCCATATCCGTGTCTTCCTCAAGTAAGGTTTCCATGGGAGGGAGGGAGGGAGGGAGGGAGGGAGGGAGGGAGGCTATTAAACAGCCACCAGCAGGGCCGAGCAGCAGAGAGCATAGCTACAAACTTCATTTGGAGGCAGAAAAGGTCACATCTGGGGCCTGTCTCTCTCACAATGTCTGGGTCTTATAAAAAAACGGGACCTTTTGCTCAGGAAAATCCTGACCCTAGACCCTGTTTTCAGTTTGAGTCCGCAGAAATATCTCTCTCTCTCTCCCTCTCTTTCTCTGTCTCTCTCTCTCCCCCTTTCTCTTTCTTTCTCTCTCTCTCTCTCTCTCTCTCTCTCTCTCTCTCTCTCTCTCTCTCTCTCTCTCTCTCTCTCTCATTGACTTTACATAGGACTTTTCACTGGCTGTCCCTCATGTCGTGGCATGACGACACATTTAGGCTTTTCACCCAATAAATATTATGTTTTTTTTCCTTCATATTTTGTCGTTTCAAAGTCTTAGTACTGAATGAACATTTTTTATTAGAAATATTATCTTAGGCCTGAGTGTTTGTCACAGTGTAATAAGAAATGCAGCTCTGTCTCTACCTCTCCCCTGGAGCAGAGTGAGCACAATCTCTAGCCAGTCTGTACCTAGTCAGTGTTTTCCTCAGTTTTCAGTGTTCAGTCACAGTGTTCAGACAGTGTTCCACAATGCACTGTTTAGAGCCAAATAGCATTGAAGTTTACTTATATTTGTGTAAGTGTCTTTCCAATAGGTGATATATTTTTATTTTTGCTTTGTGATGATTTGGTTGGGCCATTTTTTCTGAGTACTGTCCTGAGGCTCAATGGGGTTGGTTTGTGTTAGTGAACTGAGCCTCAGAACAAGCTGGCTGAGGGGACTCTTCTCTTGTTTCTTCTCCTGACATTGTAGGGTTGTGTGTTTAAATGTTTTGGAGTCACTTGTTTTAAGATGGTTGTTAAATGTGATTGGTCTTTTTTCTATTTGAAAAAAAATTCTGCTCTACATGCGTTATTTGTAGGTTTTCTTTGTACTCGCAATACAGTCTTTCAAAACTGCAGTATTTCGATTGGATATTTCTCCCATTTGGTAAATTAATTATTAGAGAGTGGACCCCATACTTTGCTGCCATATAGAGCAATTGGTTCTATAACTGATTGGAATCATTTAAGCCAGATTCTAATTGGAATTTGTATGTTTTTTTAATGGCATAGAATGCCTTTGTTTTGGCTTTACTTGATTGTCAATTAGAGTATGGAGAGTATAAATGTGGTTTGAAAAATGTGGTCATTTGTAAAAAATCCAATCTGGCTTCTGCTCAGGACATTGTGTTCATCAAGGAAATGACATAGTCTGCTATTTATGATACTGGAGAGAATCTTCCCCAAGTTGCTGTTAACACAAATTCCTCTTTAATTATTTGGGTTTTTTCTACATTTTTATAGATTGGTGTGATCAATACTTTGTTCCAAATATCGGGGGAAATACCTGCAGTGAGGATAGACCATTTGAATTTGTGGTCTGTATATTTGGTTATTTCATTTAAAATATTATCAGCACTCTCTCAATCTATTTCCAGAATGAATTCAGGATTTCTGTGAACTGTGATTTAATTACGAACACTTTATTATCGGTTGCACAGTTCAGAGGAAGATAGTTTTTGTTGATGTAAATAGCACGCCTGGCTGCGCAGGGAGAATGAGACGGGGCACACGTCCCTGCCAATTAACAGAATGACCCATGTGTCCGCTGTCAACTCGGTTCAAACTGCCGCCGTCTGACGGTGGCTGGTGTTTCATTCCAAATGGCACCCTATTTCATAGATAGTGCACTTCTTTTAACCAGGGCTCATAGGACTCTTTTCAAAAGTAGTGCACTATGTAGAGAATTGGGTGCCATTTGGGACGCACCCCTGGAGTTTCCGACGCGAGGAGATCAGAAGCACATATTATAATGCTTGTCTAACGGTTGTCTAATGTTCATTCCACTAATTACTTTTTCTAATTACAAAGCCTGTTTTGTTTGTTTTTAGGAGCGACTGCTTGTCAGTGATGCGTTAGGAGGGCTAGGAGGTTGGCAGCCGCGTTAGGGACAACAGAGACCGATACACACAGAGTGTGCACAGGTGCCTACTCTGGTCAACATGCTTGTCAGATCAGAAGGAATCCGCGTGCACATGCAGTAGTTTACAGAAGGGAGTGAGAGTATAGCCTTTTTGTGACTGCAACCACCTGCTGAAGAGCTATGATAATGATGCTGGCTTATAGCTGCTCGGAGGGTTCCTACTGTAGTAGTGCAACTATACTGAACAAAATATATCAAAGCAACATGCAACACATTTACATTTACATTTAAGTCATTTAGCAGACGCTCTTATCCAGAGCGACTTACAAATTGGATTTGACTGAGTTACAGTTCATATAAGGAAATCAGTCAATTGAAATAAATTCATTGGGCCCTAATCTATGGATTTCACATGACTGGGCAGGGGCAAAGACATTGGTCGGCCTGGGAGGGCATAAGCCCACCCACTTGGGAGCCAGGTCCAGCCAATCAGAAGAGGTTTTTCACCACAAAAATGTTTTTTTTTTACAGACATATATACTCCTCAGTTTCATCAGCCGTCCGGGTGTCTAGTCTCAGACGATCCCACAGGTGAAGAAGGAGGTGTGGAAGCCCAGGGCTGACATGGTTACACGTGGTCTGCGGTTGGTCGAACTGCCAAATTCACTAAAACGACATTGGAAGTGACTCATGGTAAAGAAATGAATTCAACGCTCCGACAACAGCTCTTGTGGACATTCCTGCAGTCGGCATACCATTTGCATGCTCCCTCAAAAACTTGAGACATCTGTGGCATTGTGTCGTGTGACATTTTAGAATGGCCTTGTGCGACGATAATGCTGTTTAATCAGCTTCTTGATGTGCCTCACCTGTCAGTTGGATGGATTATCTTGGCAAAGGAGAAATGCTCACTAACAGGGATGTAAACACATTTCTGCACACAATTTGAGAGAAATTCGCTTTTTGTGTGTATGACAAATGTCTGCAATCTTTTATTTCAGCTCATGAAACATAGGACCAGCACTTTACATGTTGCGTTTATGGTTTTTGTTCAGTATATTTACCATCATGGCCACCTAATCATCCCCTCTGTACGTCTTCCTCACGTCATTGCCAGAAAAGACAGTGTGTTCTCGGTCATCCTACCTGGTAAAATAAAAGTAAATATTGGTCGTTATTTTTGATCTGTTGATCGTGTGGTCATTCATTTTCTCTCACTCGCTCACTCATTCGAAGTCAATTGAGTTTAGCCCGTCAGCCAGCCAGCCAGTCACTCACTCACTCACTCACTCACTCACTCACTCACTCACTCACTCACTCACCCTTTCTCCTACCTGTTCATTTCTTTCAATGATCCCATGACATTTGGCAGTAATTACAGCAAACTGCATTTCTCACTAACTTTCCTCATCCTCGTGTCTTCTCCCTCAGACTTGGGTGGGTATTTCTTCATTCTACGTTTATTCGGGAGAGTGTAGGAGCACCTGGGTGTAGTGTCTACCATGTGAGCTTAAATTCTTGTTAATGTAACTGCACTGTCCAATTTACAGTAAATATTACAGTAAAAAACAAACATGCTATTGTCTGAGGAAAGGGCATAACAACAAAACACTTTTATTGATTTCTCATCCTGAGGGTCCCAGAAATAAAAGGTAGCATAGTTGTTTGATAAAACAAATGTTTATATTGAAATGTAGGAACTGGGTTCTACGGTTTGAACTCTTACTTACTAAATCTGCGTTGTTGGTTAAGTTCTTGTAAGTAAGCATTTCACTGTAAGGTCTGTTGTATGTGGCACATTGATTTGGCCCTGAGCTACAGGCAGTTAGATTTGGATATGTCATGTTAGGCGAACATTGAATAAAAGGGTACAAGACTGAGACAGAGGAGGAAGCCATCCGCAACAAGCACACTGCTAATGTTCTTTCTCTCCGTCTTTGTTTTCCTTTGACTTTCTCTCTACATCTGAATCTCTGCCCCCCCCTCCCCCTGTCCCTCTCTCTTGTCTTCCTCTCTCTCTGCCTCTTTCTCTCTGCGGTACCCTCCTTTGTCGTGACGGGAGGGAACACAAAGGAAGTGAAGTTATCCTTCTCTTTTCACCCTCCTTTCTTCCATCCTTCCATCCACCTTGTCGATCCCCTTAAGATATGCAGAATACCTGTCGGAAGTTATGGTTCGTCAAAAAAAAAAAAAGATTTAAAGGGTGTAAAGGAACAAGAAACATCCAAACCATTCATTTTCCCCTCTTCCTTTCAAAACACAGGGGGGTGAAAAGAGAGAACAGAGAGAATAGTATATATAGAACTCTTTTAGTTTTCTTCTGTTTTGGCTGCCGCGCCAGACTCCAGCTGTTCGGGCTTTGACGTCTGTCGTCCCGTTTTGTGCGAGTCGTAATCGCAGCCAAATGTCACCGCTCCACTTGTCTGACGTCTGTAAGGAAGCTCCCTGCTCGCGTGATGATCGCGAGCCCCACTGTTTTCATCAGTATTGCTGGCTCATCTCTTAGCTGTTATGAGGTTGTTACAGTGTACAGTACAGTAGGCCCATCTGTTGTATAGTACTGAATAGAGCCACAAATCTCTGCTCTCAAGTGACAAATCACTGATGTGATTTTTAACTTCCTTTGTTTAAAGTATGCACACCGCACAATGGCGCTGTCCCAAACGCAGATGTACAGTCCGGGGTTCACCAAAATGTTGGCAATTAGCGAATAAATGTTACATTTCATATTTTCCTAATGCAGTTCTCTGATGTCATCCACTTTCTTGTTTGAGTAGGTTTTCTGGCGTGAATGACCTCATTGTTGATTGGCCATTCCCTTTGTCTGTCCTGTCCTCACTCCACCTGCTCTCACTGCACTGACCCGAGGTCAGCGTTTCCTCACTGAACCCAGACTGCCACCAGACATACACACACACACATACAGGCAAGCACGCACACACACACACACTGACAATCATACTGACAAATAAAGCATGGACTGTTCTCGACCTCTGACCCCACTCTCAACATGACAGTAGCAGCTAATGCTCTAAATAGGGCCGTTAGGCTGGTGAGTAACTGGAGGTCAAGTCAAGCGTTTGCTCTTTTGGAAAGTGACGCTTGTTAGCTTGTTCCAAGTTGGTGTGAGGCAGATGGGGACAATGGGGACTGAGTCAGGGAGTCACAAAGAGCACAGAAATGCAAACAGGTGACTTGTTGCAGTGCAGGATGGCGTGGTTTTGGAGTCAATATTGTTCACCAGTAGATATAGGCTATCGGTCGCAAGTCAAAGTCTACAACCCCTTGCACAGTCTTGACATTTTGCTGCGTTAAAGTGAAAGAGAAAAGTTGAACATTTTCCAAATGACTAAGAAATAGAAAATGAGGATGTATTGATTGAGTATGTCTTCACACCCTAGAGGTAATACTTGGCGGAAGCACCTTTGGCAGCCAGTACACTTGAGAATGATTTTGAATAAGATTCTACCGACCTTGCACACAAGTCAAATCAAATATTTTTTTGGGGGTCACATGCACTGAGTACAACAGGTGTAGACTTTACCGTGAAATGCTTACTTACGAGCCCTTTCCCAACAATGCACAAGTTAAAAATTAAGATTAGCAAAATAAAAAAAAGGAAATTAGAAAAACAATAAAATAACAATAACAAGGCTACAGTTGAAGTCGAAGTTTACATACACTTTGGTTTGAGTCATTAAACCTCGTTTTTTAACCACTCCACACATTTCTTGTTAGCAAACTATAGTTTTGGCAAGTTGGTTAGGACATCTACTTTGTGCATGACACAAGTCATTTTTCCAACAATTGTTTACAGACAGATTATTTCACTATTTCACTTCCAGTGGGTCAGAAGTTTACATACACTGACTGTGTCTTTAAACAGCATGGGAAAATTCCAGAAAATGTCATGGCTTTAGAAGCTTCTGGTAGGCTAATTGACATCATTTGAGTCTATTGGAGGTGTACCTGTGGATGTATTTCAAGGCCTACCTTCAAACTCAGTGCCTCTTTGCTTGACATCATGGGAAAATCAAAAGAAATTAGCCAGGACCTCAGGAAATACCTCCACGAGTCTGGTTCATCCTTGGGAGCAATATCCAAATGCCTGAAGTTACCACGTTAATCTGTATAAACAATAGTACGCAAGTATAAACACCATGGGACCACGCAACTGTCATACCGCTCAGGAAGGAGATGTGTTCTGTCTCCTAGAGATTAACATACTTTGGTGTTAAAAGTGCAAATCAATCCCAGAACAACAGAAAATTACCTTGTGAAGATGCTGGAGGAAACAGGTACAAACAAACGTATCTATATCCACAGTAAAACAAGTCCTATATCGCCATAACCTGA
>NC_068436.1:3002341-3074841 GCF_023373465.1 Oncorhynchus keta | reverse complement strand
CTTTACAACCATTGACTCTATATGATTTGGCCATGACAGTTTGCAATCTAAGGTCACACCAAGTCATTTAGACTCCTCAACTTGTTCAACAGCCTCACCATTCATTACCAGATTCAGCTGAGGTCTAGAACTTAGAGAATGATTTGTACCAAATACAATGCTCTTTGTTTTACTCTTAGATATGTTCAGGTCCAGTTTATTACTGGCCACCCATTCCAAAACAGACTGCAACTCTTTGTTTAGGGTTTCAGTGACTTCATTAGCTGTGGTTGTTGATGCTTAAATGGTTGAATCATCAGCATACACACAGGTTTTGTTTAATGCCAGTGGCAGGTCATTGGTAAACATAGAAAAGGGTAGAGGAACTAGAGAGCTGCCCTGCGGTACACCACACTTTCCATGTTTGACATTAGAGAAGCTTCCATTAAAGAAAACCCCCTGAGTTCTATTAGATAGACATATCTGAGTCCACAATATGGCATAGGTTGAAAAGCCATTATACATACATTTTCTCAGGTTATGGTCAATAATAACAAAGGTTACACTGAAATCTAACAGTACGGCTCCCACAATCTTCTTATTATCAATGTCTTTCAACCAATCATCAGTCATTTTTGTTAGTGCAAAACATGTTGAGTGCCCTTCTCTATAAGCATGCTGAAAGTCTGTTGTTAATTTGTTTACAAAGAAACAGCATTGTATTTGGTCAAACACTATTTGTTGCCCTGAGAGTTGTGCAACCTTAGTAGAATCTTATTATAAATTATTCTCAGCTGTGATATAATATAAAAGGTTTGTTTTTCATCGGGGCTCGTTTATACGGGTCTGTTTTATTATCATTTATACATTGGAAACCATTTTACAAATGGTTTGAAATAAATTACAGCAGTAGAGTTGTGTTAATGACCATAAACAGTGGACTATATACATTTCCTTACCCCAACTGTAATGTATTTTAGATGGTACCTGACCCGTGTAAAGACCCTCTAAATCACCTTCCTGTGCAGGCGCCATCAGAGCGCCGTGGCGAGGAGTCTGCAGCACACCATTACCACTGTGAACACTATTATCCACACCTTACAGAGAACACAGGCTTAATTGGCATGATACGCCTGATACTGTATGACCCACCGCTGTGCTGACACCCAATCGTTTTTTTTCTTCCCAGGATACCACCCCAATGATTTCTGGGGCGTACATTTCGGAGTTGATCTCTTTCATAAGCTAATGAAGATTTGAATAGTGAATTGAGGGGATGGTGCTGGTGATGAGAGAAAGAGAGGAACGAGGATGAGGGATACGTGTACTCTGGGAGTCCCTTGACCCGGCGAGAAGGAAAAAGGGGTGCGGCGAACAACAAACGTTCAAGCACACCGCCGTGTTCCTTAGTAACTAGCAACGGTGGAGAGGAACACGAGGTGCAATGCACCATGGGGGAATGTCAACGTAATTATAACATCGCGGGAACGCTGCTGGAACATCTGTCTATTTTTTTGATTACACATGGCTGTAAAATGCTGTAGGAGAGAGAGAGGTATAAACTGGAGGTGTGAGAGAGAGAGAGAGAGAGAGAGAGAGAGAGAGAGAGAGAGAGAGAGAGAGAGAGAGAGAGAGAGAGAGAGAGAGAGAGAGAGAGAGAGAGAGAGAGAGAGAGAGAGAGAGAGAGAGAGAGAGAGAGAGAGAGAGAGAGAGAGAGAGAGAGAGAGAGAGAGAGAGAGAGAGAGAGAGAGTACTTACGTAACTCAACTCCTTTGTACTGTAGTACGACAGAACAGAAGAGAATAGAACACACAGGTCCTAGTGGACTAGGACTGCCCTTCTGCTGTAGCACATTCATGCTATCTTACATCATGAGCACGCCGAGATAGAAGAATAGAGAGATGGCACAGTGACTAACACTAAATAGGCTTCATTCCAAATGGCACCCTTTTCCCTATGTATTGCACTACTTTTGACCAGGGCCAAATGTAGTGCCCTTACATAGGTTATAGAGTTCCGTTTGGGACGCAATCCTAAGTCATTTTGAATGTTCTGATAGAGAAGACGTCTGACTTTGCCACAGTCTTTGCAGTGATGACCTAGTCAATCTCAATGCACCGCCTCAATCGATGCTCTCGCGGTGCGATAAACATTCTGAATTGAACTGTAAGGGAGGATATTTAGACCTCGTTCAATCGATGATGATCTCCTGTGCTAAAGTAAATGAATGATTTCTCGGCTAGCTCGATAGCTTGGCTAACTTTCTTTCATTTCCCGTGTGTCCTGACCTTAACTTTGATCATACTTTTTAATCCCGAGTCTCCCCTGCGACTCGTGACGAGTATGAATCAATTACGGCTCTCCAGTGGTAAAGTGCGGTGGCTCGGCTAGCTTTCTTCCCCTTTCCACATCTCCTGATCTCACTTTGTACTCACTCAGTTACACACACACACAGAGCGAGCACTTTTTGCCCTGCTACATGTGATGAGTCGTGAATAGACAGCTAATCTGAGAGCCTTATGGCCTCCCCATTCTGAAGTGAAGTTCTGGTAGCATTTCTCTTTCCAATAACTGGACTGAATGCAGTGTATTGGGGTTGGAACGTTCTCTCTCTCCCACCACTTATACGTCACTGTTCTTTACGGTAACAATGCAATACCTCATTTACACACACACACACACACACACACACACACACACACACACACACACACACACACACACACACACACACACACACACACACACACACACACACACACACACACACACACACACACACACACACACACACACACACACACACACACACACACACACACACACACACACACACACACACACACACACACACACACACACACACACACACACACACACACACACACACACACACACACACACACACACACACACACACACACACACACACACACACACACACACACACACACACACACACACACACACACACACACACACACACACACACACAAAATCCTAAAATAGGACACTCACAGTCCTCATCGATCCTAAGTAACTAAAGACATACAGACACACACACACACACACACCAAATGAACTGAACTGAACCACCTCACAGCGGCCCATTAAGCCTCATCCCTCAGCCCTGCAGGAACAGAATGAATTGGCCGTTAACCACTGAAGCCTTTACTCCATCACTGAGCAATCACTAAATAGACAGAGGCTGCTCTAATAGCTGTTGGATGCCCCGTTTGATTCTACCCCCCAGGTTTGAATCCCAAACTACAGCTCTATACTCTATGACGGATGGTCATAGTACCAAGCCCGACCCTGCTTAGCTTCCGAGATCAGACAAGATTGGGCTTATTCAGGCTGGTATGGCCGTAAGCGATGGAATGAGAATTGGATAGACTATTTCAAGTTCATTTAACTCAAAAAACAAGAATTGAGGAACAAGAATAGCCATTCCATTGAAACTCATGTTCTTGTTATTCATCCAATGTTTACAGGTCCCACCACCTTATTGAGTTTTTAAAACAAATACAGTTTGATTTGTTTCACACTTTTTTGGGTTTCTACATGATTCTATATGTGTTATTTCATAGTTTTGATGTCTTCACTATTACTATTGAATGTAGAAAATAGATTCAAATAGATTCAAGAAAAGCCCTGTCCAAAAAATGTACCAATCCAGGATTGCCTCTTGGCTAAAGACCTACCACTATCTTCTCAGCTGGTTTTGTCCAAGAGCAATACAGTAAAGATGTAGTCTTCTGAAAACACACACACACGCACGCACGCACGCACGCACGCACGCACGCACGCGCACACACACACACACACACACACACACACACACTCACACTCACACTCACACTCACACTCACACTCACGTGCACAGAGTCCAGCGGGGGGCACAGTTGGATGTGTCAAATGCAGTCAGGGTCGTGGGTTCGATTCCCACTGAATCCACCCATATGTACAGTATGCACAGAGTGCTGTAAGTCGCTTTGCGTAAGCATGTCTGCTAAATGGCATACATTATTGTGTTATCCAGCTCGTCCCCCGAACATGATATTGGCCTGAATGATGATGACACACGCAGCATTGACATCTCATGACCATGTGGCCATCCAGTCTCCTTTTCATCTCCTTTAACAGCTGATTTGCTTCGCTAGAGGCTCACCTCAACAGGTGGTCCAGGTACGCCATGACATGGCACAGTCACATAGCACTCTTTTGTTCTCTGTTGCTCCTCCATTGTTTCTCAAGCAAGAGGGGAGGCCATCAGACCAACTCCTTGAAAGTCTATTTAGCTTCTTTTTTCTTCTTTTTTTTTTGGAACCTTTAGTTGTTTACTTCACTGTATTTATACTTGGGATATCGCTTTTCAACAGTAACGGTTAAAAAAAACCGCTGGATGACGTCTCGTGCTGCTAAAGGTCGATGACAGTTTAATAGCGAATATATGACGGGTGGGTCTAATCCTGAATGCTGATTGGTTAGAAGTGTTTTGCAGCCGGTGTTTATCCCACCTATCTATGACGTAAAAAGTCCTAATTTACTCTGTTCCATCTGACTGGGCAATCCACTGTCTCATCAGCCCAGGCAGGGAAGTTCTTAACTTGATCTCCACGATCACAATAATCTAGACATTATCTCACACTTCTTTTTGACGAACATTTCGTTTTCAACAGCAGAGATTTGTATCAAACTTGCAATGTTGTTTCAATATTCAAATTTGACCTCCAGCTGTCCCATAGTAATGAACGTGTCGGGGTCGGGGGAGTCCGGGCGAGAGAGAGAGAGTGGCAGGCAGCGTTTCTCCAGCCAGTCGAAATCATGAATCAGATGTCGTGGTTTTTATGGATGTATACAAATAAATGTCATTTGAAGAAAGGTCAAAAGGAAATGAAATGCAGCTAGTTTGCAGTCTTTCCAGCCTCCAGTTGGAAGATATTGTGTTGTTGGCTATCTCCTGAACAACAGTGTCCTAATGAGAGAGCACATGTTCTATGTCGGGGGAAATCGTGCCTCTTTAGCTCATTGTTATGGATGTAATCAAATAAATGTCACTAGGAAACAGCTTAAACAAGTGCAGCGACTGTTGATATTCTGTCCGCACTGTTTGACGTGACTGTAAGTTAGCCGTAGTTGGCTGGCTCGAAAGTGAGGGATAAGAACGTTGTCAGCCTGTATTGTCAATGGAACATTTAGAACGAATGACTGGGTCGCTTCTATAAATACAGAACAAAAGACTGAAGGATTGGGTCGCGTCTCTGGCAACCGAACCAACCAATAGAACAAACGACCAGCCGGCTTGGGTAGTAACCCTAGATTTGTTTTGGGACTATATCTTGTGGAAGGGTGAAATACTATGAATAAATTCATCAAAATATATTTTTTGAATGAAAATATGTCAATCATTTTTTGAATATGTTGGTAACCCCTTGTATTAAAGTGATTATGTCCTGGAAGACGTTGTTGGGAGGATATATCGGCACGGGCCTAACAACACCTGTGTCAATGTCCTCAAAACACCAGCTTCTCGGGCATTATCACTTAAATAACCTTCCTAGTGAGACTGGAGAAGGAAAAATGTCATTCATATCATTCTATAATTGCATTTTCCTTTTCCTTTAATCATTTTTATTTAGAGGTATCAGACAAAAACAAGTGAAGTAGATAGAGAGCAGATGAAATAGTCCAGTCAGGGCCAGAGTCTATGAGAGTCTATTGTCAGCAGTAATTTCTCCCGACGCAGTAAGCCGTGTGTATAATTGGGACAGGGCCATTGCCCATTCACTTCATGGAAGATCATTTCTAAATCAATGCCAGGAGTCACAGAGGGTTGTGTCCCAAATGATACCCTATTTTCTGTGTAGTGCACTACTTTTGACCAAGGCTCATAGGAGTGGCCTCTTCGAAAGTAGTGCACTAGGTAGAGAATAGGATGTTATTTGGGAGGGGAGTTCGGGAGCATTGTGATAAATTCCCCGGTAGCTACCTATTGTTTAAGCACTCCATCACAAACCTTACTGAGGGCTTTGAATAGAAACCTTGGCTTCCATTATACTCCATCGATAGCCATCTTCCTCTATGGGCCCCCGAGTCTGCTGAAAGTCTCCAACCACACACACACACACTCTCTCTCTCTCTCTCTCTCTCTCTCTCTCTCTCTCTCTTTCTCTTTCTCTTTTTTTCTCTCTCTCTCTCTCTCTCTCTCTCTCTCTCTCTCTCTCTCTCTCTCTCTCTCTCTCTCTCTCTCTCTCTCTCTCTCTCTCTCTCTCTCTCTCTCTCTCTCTCTCTCTCTCTCTCTCTCTCTCTCTCTCTCTCTCTCTCTCTCTCTCTCTCTCTCTCTCTCTCTCTCTCTCTCTCTCTCTCTCTCTCTCTCTCTCTCTCTCTCTCTCTCTCTCTCTCTCTCTCTCTCTCTCTCTCTCTCTCTCTCTCTCTCTCCCAAAAGCTTTTAGACTATAGATTCAATTAGTTGCATTGTATCCCTGTAGATTTCAACCAGCCATCTCTTGTTTGCCACAAGAAGGTCCCTGAGGAGACCTATATAATTGACAGCTGGTAAAATAGGGTTTCTACTAGAGGGAGTCAGGCGGCGAGTTCAGTGTCAACAGTTGATGTGCACACACGTACACACATACAGACACAAATCAAATGCACGGATGCACACAAATCAATGCATGGACACACACACACCACCACCACCACCAGGTTACAAAACACCTACAACTCATGCATAATGCCACATATTCAATATCCACTGACAGTGTGACAAAGAGGGGAGCAGGCAGTCAGGGCCTTAGTGATGCATTATAAGCCTCTCTGTCTGTCCAGACGAATCGTGTTGCCGTGCAGACACCATACAGTCCCTATTTGAGTCCCAAATGGCAGTATATTCCCTACATAGTGCACTACTTTTGATCAGGGCTTATAGGAACTGCAGTGCCTTCCAAAAGTATTCATTCCCTTTGACGTATTCCACATTTTGTTGAATTCAAAATAGATTCAATAGATGTTTTTTCTTACCCAAATGTATTGAAAATGAAATGCAGAAATATCTCATTTACATAAGTATTCACACCCCTGAGTCAATAATTTGTAGAAGCGTCTTTGGGGGCGGCAGGTACCCTAGTGGTTAGAGCGTTGGGCCAGTAACCGAGCTGACAAGGTAAAAATCTGTCGTTCTGCCCCTGAACAAGGTAGATGTAGCCACCAATATGCTTGAAAATGTGAAGAGTGGTACTCAGTAATGTGTTGTATTGGATTTGCCCTGAACATAACACTGTATTTCAGGACAAAAGTTCATTACTTTGCCACAAGTTTTTCTAGTACGCCATTAGTGCCTTCTGGAATATTTTTATTTTGTACAGGCTTCCTTCTTTTCACTCTGTCAATTAGGTTCGTATTGTGGAGTAACTACAATGTTGTTGATCCATCCTCAGTTTTCTCCTATCACAGCCATTCAACTCTGTAATTGCTTTAAAGTTACCGTTGGCCTCTGAGCGGTTTCCTTCCTCTCCGGCAACTGAGTCAGGAAGGACCTCTGTATCTTTGTAGTGACTGGGTGTATTGATACACCATCCAAAGTGTAATGAATAACTTCAACATACTCAAAGGGATATGCAATATGCCCTTCTTTTGAGACATCGGAAAGCCGCCCTGGTCTTTTTGGTTGAATCTGTGTTTGAAATTCAAATTCACTGCTTGACTGAGGGACCTAACAGATGTAGGTGATGAGGTATTAAACAATCATGTTAAACACTATTATTGCACACAGAGTCAAATCTTGAAATGGTCAACTTGAGCACCTGAGTTCACATCAAGTCAATTCTAATTTTATTGGTCACGTACACATATTTAGAAGATGTTATTGCAGGTGTAGCAAAATGCTTGTGTTCCGAGCTCCAACAGTACAGTAGTATCTAACAATACACACACATCTAAAATGAAACATGATTAAAATGACTAGAGTTCCATTATTTAAGTGGCCATTGACTTCAAGTCTGTGGATATAGGGCATCAGCCTCTAAAGGTGCAGGGTTGCATAACCGAATGGACGCTGGCTAGTGATGGCTATTTAACAGTCTGTTGTCCTTAAGATAGAATCTGTTTTTCAGTCTCTCGGTCCAAGCTTTGATGCACCTGTGCTGACCTCGCCTTCTGGATGTTAGCAGGTGAACAGTCTGTGGCTCAGGTGGTTAATGTCCTTGATGATCTTTTTGACCTTCGTGTGACATCGGGTAGTGTAGGTGTCCTGGAGGACAGGTAGAATTCCCCAAGTGATACTTTGGGCAGACCTCACCACCCTCTGGAGAGCCCTGCTGTTGCGGGTGGTGCAGTTGCCGTACCAGGCGGTGATACAGCCCAACAGAAGGCTCTCAAATGTACATCTGTAAATGTTTGTGAGGGTTTTAGGGGCCAAGCTACATTTCTTCAGCCTCCTGAAGTTGAACAGGCACTGTTGCGCCTTCTTCACCACACTGTCTGTGTGCGTGGACCATTTCAGTTCGTCAGTGGTGTGTACACGAGGAACTTGAAGCTTTCCACCCTCTCCACTGCGGTTCTGTCGATGTGGATAGGGACGTGCTCCTTCTGCTGCATTCTGAAGTCCACGATCAGCTCCTGTGTTTTGTTGACGTTGAGTGAGAGGTTAATTTCCTGGTTGCACTCTCCCAGGGCCCTCACTTCCTCCCTGTAGGCTCTCTTGTCATTGTTGGTAATCAGGCCTACAACTGTTGAGTCATCTGCAAACATGATGATTGAGTTGGAGGTGTATGGCCACACATTCATGGGTGAACAGGAAGTACAGGAGGGGCTGAGCACTCACCCTTGTGGGGCACCTGTGTTGAGGATCATTGAAGTGGAGGTGTTGTTTCCTACCTTCACCACCTGGGGGCAGCCCGTCAGGAAGTCCAGGACCCAGTTGCACAGGGCGGAGTTCAGACCCAGGACCTCGAGCTTAATGAGCTTTGAGGGTACTATGGTGTTGAATGCTAAGCTATAGTCAATTAACAGCATTCTTACATGGGTATTCTTCTTGTCCAGACGGGATAGGGCAGTGTGCAGTGTGTTGGCAATTGCCTCGTCTGTGGATTTATTGGGGCGGTAAGCAAATTGAAGTGGGTCTAGGGTGTAAGGTAAGATAGAGGTGATATGATCCTTGACTAGTCTCTCAAAGCACTTCATGATAACAGAAGTGAGTAATACGGGGCGATAGTCATTTAGTTCAGTTATCTTTGCTTTCTTGGACACAGGAACAATGGTGAACATCTTGAAGCAAGTGGGGACAGCAGCCTGGGATAAGGAGAGATTGAATATGTCTGTAAACACCCCAGCCAGCTGGTCTGCCTATGCTCTGAGGACACGGCTAGGAATGCTGCCTGGGCATGCAGCCTTGTGACTGTTAACAGGTTTAAATGTCTTACTCACGTCGACCACAGAGAAGTGCTACCAAGGACTGCTACCAGTCTGCGTCGGTGGCACTGTGTCATCCTCAAAGCTGGCAAAAAAAGGTGTTTAGCTTGTCTGGAAGCAAGACGTCGGTGTCTGTGACGTGGCTGGTTTTCCCTTTGTAGTCCGTGATCGTCTGTAGACCCTGTCACATACGTCTCGTGTCTGAGCCATTGAATTGTGACTCCACTTTGTCTCTGTACTGATGTTTTGCCTGTTTCATTGCCTAGTGGCGGGAATAACTACACTGTTTGTATTCGGGCCTTATTTTCAGTCTCCTTGTCATGGTAAAATTTGGTGGTTCGCACTAAACAGGTTTGTTGAGCTAGGAATCGAGAAGACACAACAGTATGATTGCTCGACTGCATGTGTTGATGT
The DNA here is from genome assembly GCF_023373465.1 of Oncorhynchus keta. NCBI lineage: Eukaryota > Metazoa > Chordata > Actinopteri > Salmoniformes > Salmonidae > Oncorhynchus > Oncorhynchus keta. The sequence goes on along the minus strand of NC_068436.1, from coordinate 3,065,037 downwards.
TATGCTCAAATGCCTAAGTTTTATCTTCAAATACGCATACAGGACACTTACGTTACGTTATCTTAAAATATGCACATGCAGTCCAATAGATTAGCTTCAGCTCAACCTTCCCCGCTAATACCTAAGGGTCATAAACAGTGGCCACACACACACACACACACACACACACACACACACACACACACACACACACACACACACACACACACACACACACACACACACACACACACACACACACAACCAGCTCAGCTTGGGTGATAGACATTTGAATGTACAGTTGAAGTCGGAAGTTTACATACACTTTGGTTGGTGTCATTAAACCTTGTTTTTCAACCACTCCACACATTTCTTGTTAGCAAACTATAGTTTTGGCAAGTCGGTTAGGACATCTACTTTGTGCATGACACAAGTAAATGTTCCAGCAATTGTTTACAGACGTATTATTTCACTTATAATTCACCGTATCACAATTCCAGTGGGTCAGAAGTTTACATGCACAAGTTGAATGTGCCTTTAAACAGCTTGGAAAATTCCAGAAAATTATATCATGGCTTTAGAAGCTCCTGATAGGTTAATTGATATAATTTGAGTCAATTGGAGGTTTACCTGTGGATGTATTTCAAGGCCTACCTTCAAACTCTTGTCTCTTTGCTTGACATCATGGGAAAATCAAAGGAAATCAGCCAAGACTTCAGAAAAAAAACTTTGTAGACCTCCACAAGTCTGGTTCATCCTTGGGAGCAATTTCCAAATGCCTGAAGTTACCACGTTCATCTGTACAAACAATAGTATGCAAGTATAAACACCATGGGACGATATAGCCGCTCAGGAAGGAGACGTGTTCTCTCTTAGAGATTAATGTACTTTGGTGCGAAAAGTGCAAATCAATCCCAGAACAACAGCAAAGGACTTTGTGAAGATTCTGGAGGAAACAGGTACAAAAGTATATATTATCACAGTAAAACGAGTCCTATATCGACATAACCTGAAAGGCCGCTCAGCAAGGAAGAAGCCACTGCTCCACAACCGCCATAAAACATACAGACTACGGTTTGCAACTGCACATGGGGACAAAGATCATACTTTTTGGAGAAATGTCCTCTGGTCTGATGAAGCAAAAATATAACTGTTTGGCCAAAATGACCATCGTTATGTTTGGAGGAAAAAGGGGGTGGCAGTATCATGTTGTAGGGGGGGCTTTGCTGCAGGAGGGACTGGTGCACTTCACAAAATAGATGACATCACGAGGATGGAAAATTATGTGGATGTATTGAAGCAACATCTCAAGACATCAGTCAGGAAGTTAAAGCTTGGTCGCAAATGCGTCTTCCAGATGGACAATGACCCCAAGCATACTTGCAAAATTGCTTGAGGACAACAAAGTCAAATTATTGCAGTGGCCATCACAAAGCTCATCACCTCAACCCTATAAAAAAATGTGTGGGCAGAACTGAAAAAGCTTGTGCGAGCTAGGAGGCCTACAAACCTGACTCAGTTACACCAGCTCTGTCAGAAGGAATGGGCTGAAATTCACCCAACTTATTGTGGGAAACTTGTGGAAAGCTACACGAAACGTTTGACCGAAGTTAAACAATTTAAAGGCAATGCTACCAAATACTAATAGAGTGTATGTGAACTTCTGACCCACTGGGAATGTGATGAAAGAAATAAAAGCTGACAAATCATTCTCTCAACTATTATTCTGAAATTTCACATTCTTAAAATAAAGTGGTGATCCTAACTTACCTAAGGCAGGGAATTTTTACGAGGATTAAATGTCAGGAATTGCGAAAAAACTGAGTTTAAATGTATTTGGATAAGGTGTATGTAAACTTCCGACTCCAACTGTATGTTTTTCATCCCTGAGAGGATTTTTTTTATGTGCTGGAGTTTGAACATTCAACAAAGCTGTTTGCACACTGAAAGCAGTGCACAGGCGCTCAGACAGTCAGACAAGTCACCTCAGGACATGGCCTTTCAACATGGCAAAACATCTATGTCTTCGAGTTGATACAGTAGCTTTGTTGTATTGATAATGTTAATCCAATGAAACAACAAGAGTTCAATTCTAAACCGGTACAGATTACTGTTAATTCCTGTGGTTTCCAGCTAAATCCCAAATGGCAATCCATTCCCTACGTTGTGCAGTCCTTTTGACCAGCGACCATAAGGCTCAGGCCAAAAGTTGTGTGGAGTTAGTGGATAGGGTGCCATTTAAATTCCCTCATGATGGAGTTCCCTCATTTCCCTGGTATGTCAATTTGAGGTGGAGTTTTTTCCCCCCAGCTAATGCTAACTTTTCTCTGCTGATAAGTTGACAGCAATTTTGGCCTAACGACACATGCGCACGTCCCTTCCGTTTGTTAATGTGTTAAATCAAATCCTCCTCCTAGTCGCCAAGCAAGTGCTTGGTCTCTCTCTCTCTCTTTCCTTCTCTCTGTGTGTGTCTCTCTCTCTCTCTCTCTCTCTCTCTCTCTCTCTCTCTCTCTCTCTCTCTCTCTCTCTCGCTCTCTCTCGCTCTCTCTCGCTCTCTCTCTCTCTCTCTCTCCATCTCTCTCTCTCTCTCTCTCTCTCTCTCCATCTCTAGAAAGTATTCATACCCTTCACTTATTCCACATTTTTGTTGTGTTACAGCCTGAATTCAAAATGGATTACATCGATTTTCTCCTACCCATCTGCACACAATAACCCATAATAACAAAGTGAAAATGTATTGAAAATGAAATACAGAAATATGTCATTTACATACACATTCACACGCCTGAGTCAATACATGTTATAATCACCTTTGGCAGTGATTATAGCGGTGAGTCTTTCTAGGTAAGTCTCTAAGACCTTGGCATATCTGGATTGTACAATATTTGCCATTGTATTTTTTAAAATTCTTCCAGCTCTGACAAGTTGGTTGATCATTGCTACAGTCTTAGAAGAAATGAGCCAGCTGAAGAACCTGAAAGGGTTCTTCAGCTGTCCCCATAGGATAACCCTTAAAGAACCCTTTCTGGTTCCAGGTAGAAACCTGAAAGGGTTCTTCAGCTGTCCCCATAGGATAACCCTTTAAAGAACCCTTTCTGGTTCCAGGTAGAACCATTTTGGTTTATTGTAGAACCCTTTTGGGTTCCATGTAGGTCCCTTTCCACAGAGGGTTCTACATGGAGCCCAAAAGGGGTTCTTTGTGAGAACAAAAATGGTTCTCCATGGAACCAACAGGGGTTCTCCTATGGGGACAACCGAATAACCCTTTTGTAATATTTTTTGTAAGAGTGTAGACATCCATCTTCAAGTCTTGCCGTTTTTAAGTCAAAACTGTAACTAGGCCACTCAGGAACATTCAAAGTCATCTTGGTATGCAACTCCAGTTGAAACCTTCTAGCTCTATTCCATTTCACTAACATATGGAATTGTTTTAAGAGGGTCATACCATGGATCATTTAGCTATTTGATTTGGAATTTTAGGACCTTTTTAGGTATATGTATTTTTATTTTATTTTATTATTTCATCAAATATTGAATTTGGCCTTTCCTACTAAAGCCCATTGAAAACGCATTGATTAAACCTGCCATAAGTGACAAAAAGCCTAGGTGCCACAATTGCGATATAAAATGTTACAATTGTAAAACAAATGAAGGTTTACATTTTACGTGCCACAATTGCTGTAGAAAACCTCTCTCTCTCTCTCTCTCCCCCCACCCTCTCTTTCTCTCTCCCTCTCCTCTCTCTCTCTACTATCTCTCCCTCTCCCTCTATCTGTCTTGGAAATAATGATCAGGTTGCTGCCTGCCTTCTTGTCTGGTGCTGTCCCTGTACTGGGGAATAAACACATTAATAAACATCACGGCATAATTACACATTCAAAAGGTGCTTATTGCTTTGTCAGCCCTCCTAATTAAAGACACTTTTGTCAGAGTGTTTAGCATTCATTAAAACAAACAGCCTCCCCCCTCCCCCACGTCTAACTAACTCTCCCTTTAAAAACCAACATATTATTGAATGTATGTATTTTGCTCACAGTGTGAGTCCTTTGTCTACATGTTGTTGATTTACAGTGGAGATATATTAATTGGTTGTGTCCCAAATTAATACATTATATATTTACATAGTGCACTACTTTTGACCCGAGCCCTATGGTTTAGCCTTATGGGCCCTGGTTAAAAATAGTGCCCTAAATAGGGACTAGGGTGCCATTTGGGACACATGAGGAGTCTTGTGATCGGTCGGTCTCCACAATGCACCATCTTAGGTAGCGTCCCAAACATCTATCCTATTTCGTTTATGCTGCACTACTTTTGACCAGAGCCCTATATCCCTATAATTTGCACCTTCAAATGTGTTTATTATACCAAATGCAGAACCTGTTCAATATTAGCCTCCTAACTGAATTTCATATTGTAGTGTTAGGTTCTAAATAAACCGAGTACAGACTGATGGACAAATTGCTCAAACCAAGTTTATTCACCCAAATGGTCAAACAGCTGGTATTTAACCCTTTCTCCTACAGTATGATGGGTCTCCACCTTAGACATCTGAACAGCCAATGCATCTCTGTTGCTAGACAGGACTTTAGTGATATCTGTTCTTTCTCACTTCATCTGACCTGACCTCTGCCCAAATTGCTCACTCCTCCCCAACGCACGGCTGTCATGATGACTTGTACCAGACTGTGGCCATTATCCTTCTCATAGGATCCCTGATGTCTAACCATAACACATTCTGACTGAATGTAAACATTTTACGTTACCCTCTCTCCCTCGGTGACATGAATAAGGTAATTGCATATTTTCAAGTTTAGAAGTCAGAACCTATCAGTAGTATACAGACTGGGTATACATTCTGGGTTAGTTATGCAAGTATGTTTACCTCTTCTTCATCCACTGGGGATGAGAGAAAAACGAAACAAATGGACAAAAAAAACGTTTGTGACCATCACTGAAAGTAGGAGTACTGGCGCTGTAGGTGCTAATATGGTTCTACTGACACGAGGGCATGTGTCCCAAATGTAACCTTATTTCCAACATAGTGCACTACTTTTGACCACATCCCCTATGGGCCCTGTTCGAAAGTAAGTGCACCACATAAGGAATAGGGTGCCATTTTGGAATTTACAGTCCAGGTCAGATATGACTCACGGTACTAATCCTCTGCCATAATTCAACCAAGAGCTGAAAGCCGCCTGTACCTCTAACTCAACCCCTTTATCCTCTTTGAGAAGGCAGCGAGTCCCTATAAATTTGGCAAGATCTGAGTCAGCGCGAAGCTAAGCTGTGAAACAAAAATGAGAAAACTCGTATTCCTCGTCGCCGATCCATCTCGGAGGAAACCTCTAAAGTGCCCCAAAGATGTCCTTCCCGTCCATCAGATGTATGTAATAGTCCCCCTAATCACATACAAAAAAGATGAACAACATCCATTTCAATTATGGCCCCAAGCCGGAACGAAGAAGAAAAGAGAAAAAAAATCTGCTGTCCTTTGCAATAATTTACTAGACGGACGGAGTGGTTTTACAAGCACAACATGAAAAGAACATTAAGCAGCATCATCATGACTCTGTGGCTACTTTCACACCAACGAGAGTCGTGTTCTCCCCTCCTGCAAACTTCTACGAGGGGAGTTTGATCACTTTACTCGTAATGAGTGATAGGTACTTACAGTACTTACCTTCCCTGGCAAAATACATCTTACATAGGCCAATCATTTCTAGAATAGTAGTATCGTTAAACTGAGGCTAATGGCAACTTTTTTTCTGGGCCCGGAAGCTTGTTTCTGATACTCCATTCCACAAGATTGTTATATGGGAAGTGGATTATCATCACTTTTGTTGTGGTCGAGGCCAGCGCATGGCGTTTTGTCTCCAGACAGGACGACGTTGCCCCGACTCGCCCCCTCCCTCCGTGAGCTCTGTGCTCTGGCTGCAGGGCCTGAAGGTAAAAGCCATGGAATATGGACCTGAGTCAGTATGCGTCCAGTCAAACACACACACACACACACACACACACACACACACACACACACACACACACACACACACACACACACACACACACACACACACACACACACACACACACACACACACACACACACACACACACACACACACACACACACACACACACACACACACACACACACACACACACACACACACACACACACACACACACACACACACACACACACACACACACACACACACACAGAGTCCCTCTACACTTCAGATGAGGTATCAAATGGTTTCATCTGAGTCGGTCGAAGAGCCTCTTCTCGTGTGCTCTTTAAACTGTTGGTGTAATAGACAGACATTTAGCTGCGTTTACGTAGAAACATTCCTGTCCACTTCCTTGTTATTGTATTGATGTTGATGGGTGGGGCCACTTACCGTTGATGTAGATCATCTGCAACAGTACAAAGACTGGATACTGTCTGCCAGTGTACCTGCCTCTGTTAAAAAGTATTATGATTCCATTTAGTCTCCTTTCATCCGGATTTGGTATAAAGCTTGATAATATGTCATGATTTACGTCAGTGTTGTTTACCCGGCTGTTCTGCCCGACAACTAATAGGGAGAGCAGATTATCATGCAACCAGGCCTACATCTTTATTCCCTATTTTCTCTTCCGGGAAAAGAGACGGAGCCTTTTGTAGGACTATTCATCATCCTTTCGCTAAACGTTGGTCTATTTTAAACCATTTTCTCTCCCTTCCTCTCTCAATCACTCTCTTCCCACCCTCTCTCTCTCTCTCTCTCTCTTCCTCTGTCTCTCGTCCCTCTTCCCCCTCTATCTCTCGCTCTCCCTCTGTCTTCCTATATCTCTCCCCCTTCTCGGGCCTTGAGAGATAAGGCTGATTGTTCGCCGCCATCTATATGGCTTTCAGGCCTCCATTCTTGGGAAAACACTGGCTCATTCTGCAGCCTGAATGCTAATGGAGAAGCATAAATACCAGACACATTTCCTCCTCCCCTCTGTCCGTCCTCCACCCTCCACCACCAAATGATTCCACCACATTAGGCTGAGGCAGCAGGCAGACGCCTGCTTGCTCTCTTCGCCGGCTCTGACTCTGACCTTTTTACACACATAATTATTTCAGTCTGTCTCGCAAATTTTCAGCCACAACCCGGTCGAAAGAGCGTGCACGGGGGATACATAGACGTGCGCGAGCATGCACAAGCACACACACACACACACACACACACACACATCCCACGACTACTCCCATCGCTGTACGTCAACATCATATATCAGAAGGGGTTCGGTTGGTCTACTTAGAGACCTTCTTAGCGAAACGCCCGGAGGCGAATCGAGAGCACCAGTGTCACCTAGCAGAGCCTCTTCTCCACGACTGTGTGTTCTAGGGACATAAATCACATAAGAATCCATGGATGGATGAGGGGGCAGATTTGGGGCAGTGGCGGCCCAGGTTCTTGGCCTAAACTGGGCTTGCTATGCTAGACTAGACTCCCTCCGGCAGTGGTGGCATATAAATACATCCACAGTTCCACACGGTTGCTGGAAAGAGCAGGTTTTTCTGGGAAAGGACCAGCAGTGCATGGAGTTATGTCTGAAGCGATTCAGGGGGTATTCTGTTGAAAAATGTCCCCCTTGGCATCCCGTAAATGACACCATCCATCTATGGTGCTGGCCAGCTACTGCTCTGATGTTACTCATAATGCCTCTGTCCATACCACTGCTGGGCTGGATATCAGTGGCCAAACCCTATCTAGCTATGAACAAACATTAGTAACACTTCCTGTATTTACAAAGTGTTGGGGTGATGAGGAATTCTTAAGCTACTTCGGATCCTGCACTCTCGGACACATCTCGAACCACAACACACCGTTGAAATAAAGTGTTTTTTTTTTAACACTAAACCTTGTGGCAACTGAGCTGCCGCCAACGTTAAGGAGACGGAACCTTAACTTTGCTGGAGTTTTGAAACACATGGGTGTAAGAGGTTAATGAGACAGACTTAAGGAGTGCTGAGACATTCGTCCTAAGGTGTTCTGAGACGTGACACGGTGTGTTGTAACACCACATTGGCAAGATTTGTGCAACGCCTTGCCAGAGACTGGGAGCACTAACCCGGAAAAGGTTGAACACACTATGATGGTGTTTCGAGTACAATTTCATCCCATCTTATCGGGTGTAATTTTCTCTCTCTAACGCTTCTAAACACAATGAAGGTGTTTAAAATCCTGTCTAGTTCTGGAGTTTTCATATAGTGTTAATGGGAGTCCCTCCTCTTTTTGTATATTCCCTGCTCTTAAATGGTGTGCTGGCAAACTCTTCATAGGTCATTCCAAAAGGTCAAATGTACCGTATTATGCTTAAACCAAGGATACGACAAAATATATAGTTTTGTGAAAATAGTTTGTCCAGGATAATAATTATTGAGTACAAAAATAACTTTTTCAAGACATAATTTTGACGCTTCAAATGCTTTATATTTTCTTTGCAAATGATCAAATGACAGCAAAACATGAACAGGTCTTTATGTGGCTAAAGTAAGACAGTTCACAGATTTGTAAGTTATTTATCATGTTCATATTCTTCAAAATAAAGGGAAATGTGGCATTATACAGGCAATAATGTTAGCAGAAGCACTCATACAAAAGTTGAGCCCAGGGCTCAATGCGATCCACCAGTCATCCATGATGCTGTGATGCCATGAGTCTTTATAATCAGATGATGATACATGGAACGTTGTTCAGATGGCTTGAATCACAGTACAGTTAAGTTAGATGGTATGATTGACAGATTGACAGTTCAGTTGGCATTTGTCTGTGATCCTTGTCTTGATTTCCCAGCCTGTGGGAATGTAGTATGTATCTATGTTTTTCTGCAGGGAGACAGAGACATAGCAAATAATAACAAGCTATCATGATAGTACATAATTGCATAATTCAGTTCTTAACTGATTTAATATTAAATTGCAACATGAATATACAATTATTAAGCATATCAATAGAAATATGCATTTACAAAATGCATATACATGAATGAAGCTTTGCAAATATAGTTACATTTGATGCAATAACGTGACATGGAAGGCCAGAGCGATTGCATACTAAATTGGCAGTGATTATTTAATGTAGCATATAGCATTATAGTGTCGTGTCTTTACTATCCTTAAATGAGATGACATGCTATTTTCAAATCAACTACCTAACGTTTAATTATTTGATTAAATGAATCAGGCAATAATCAACTCATTAGAAATCCGGGGCACCATGGAAGCATTAGATTACATAGAACGGCGATATCCCGAATCCACTCTTAAAGATCTGAAGATATTTTTTTATCAATAGCAGTCAATCATTAATGATTATTTAGCTTCTAGCAGTCTCATCTGAATATCGTAAAATGATTGGTTATTTGCACGAACGCTAGCATAAATCATGAATCAGCAATATACAAATTGACTTAATTATTTATTTACTAACTTTACTAACTAAACAATCACAGAAATACATCAAAACAAAACAGCAGATTATGGGTTACTTACAATGATGGAAAAGTCCCTAGTGGGCTAAGCCGATTTGACAGCTTGGTAGACAAAAGGAAAGGGGTGGGACAGAGAGCGGGAAAGACAAATGGATTCACGACACACAGTCTATAATTATATTCATTGAAATGCTAATCCTTTGCACATGAACTCATTCGAGAATAATTGCAATGTATATAGATTTACATTCGTATGTCATTGTTGTCTTCTCTGTTGGAATCCTCTATCGTCCTGTATGGCAAACAATGACGTGTCAATTAACAACTACATGTAAGCATCAACAAAACTGATCAATGAATCAAAATGTCTGTTTGACTTGGAGTGTAGGCATACAGTCACCATTATCAGCCCAAATGCTCCACCAGGGTTTTCCAAACTCCCAAGGGGTGCAAATGATTGTTTTTTTTTGCCCTAGCACTACCCAGCTGATTCAAATAATCAACTAATCATCAAGTTTTGGTCACATTGTCAAAGACACATAGTTTCTTGGATTGTTTTGTTTTTTCTGAAGGAACTGATCACAGGGGAGGCTCCCGCAAACGTGCATGTTTTTATACTTGACCAGACCTGACACGAATGTCCTCTTTCCACCTCCGTGCCCCAGACTGGGGGGTCACTGGGCAGTACGGCGGTACAATGTTTGCAGTTCACATTTGACCTTTAATCTAAACATTTGTCTTCTGATATGGGGCCCAAGTTACTCACACAGTACGTGGCTGTGTGGTTGAGTCAAATTCCCAAGACATGTGCCGTCTTTCCGATTCGGTTTCGAAACAAAGCGCAGAAAGGTGGAAGGTGGAATTCCGAGATTTGAGTTTATTTAATTTAACATGGATGTTTCGACTTAAGTCCATGTTTTGTTAAGTCTACTTTGCTCAAGGCTGATTTGGACCCCATGTGCTAAATGTAACAAGGGTGGTTCAGCACAGCTGTTTGTTCCTGAAGCCTGGCTGAGTGGACCAAGGCAGTGCTTTGCCAAGCAGACGACCTAGGTTCACCTCCACCTTTTCACATGACGGACCACTTTATACATTTTGCCCCTGCTATAACTTAAATAGCTCTAAACATTTTGATTGTAACATGTATATATATATATAATATCACATTGGACCTGACAACTGTAGCCTATAATTACTGCCATTGTCTAGCCTAGGAAAAATATTACATTCCCAGTGTCTTCTTTAAAATCCTAATTCAAATATTGTCTGAAAATCACCATCAATCAATATTAACTCTATAAATCATTGGCATTTCAACACCATTTGTTTGTATGAGAGAGACAGTCTGCCAACACATGCTTTTTGTGTTTTGATTCTGCCTTTGACAGCATCAAAACACCAATATTCAGATTGAAGAACCACTTTCGGTGTTTCAGAGTACTTCTGTTTTGAAATACATTGTGCATTTAACACTTACATTAGGTTTACATTCAAACACCAGAACTCAGTTTAGGTGCATTGCTTCTCATGGTTTCACTACACAATGATGGTGTTGTTAGTCTTTCTATCTTAACAGTGCATCACACTCTGTCAACAAAATTAATCAAAAGTACACTTGTTTGGATAATTACAAGATTGGCTTGTTTTCTATTTGTTGGTACTTTTTGTCCAATCGCTGCAACTCCCATACAGACTCAGGAGAGGTGAAGATCAAGAGCCATGTGTCCTCTTAAACACGAACCTGTCAAGCTGCACTGCTTCTTGACACAATGCTTGCTTAACCCAGAAGCACCAAGGTACAACTGGCAACCAAAGCCAGCATGCATGCACCCGATCTGCCACAAGGTGTCACTAGAGCGGTGATGGGACAAGGACACCCCGGCCGCCAAACCCACCCCTAACCCGGACGACGCTGGGCCAATGGTGCACCACCTCATGGGTCTCCCGGTCATCTGCGACACAGCCTGGGATCAAACCCGGGTCTGTAGTGATGCTTCTAGCTCTGTGATGCAGTGCCTTAGACCGCTGTACCACTCGGGAGGTCCTTTTAAAAAAAAAATGTAAACAATGGGTAAATATTGGTGTCAAACGTTGATGTTATATGATATACAGCAATGTGTTTGAGATGAGTCAATGGACGCTTTAGTTTAGGGCCCTTGTCACCAACCAAAATATTGGTTGAGAGCTGAGTGGTCCTCTGGGTGAGTGTCAGGTGAACTTCTGACAGAACCATTTCAACCCCCCACTGTCTTTCACTTCTCTGACTCAAGAAGGGATGATGTCATCCATGATGGACACATCCACGGTTTGCCTGCACTCGGTCCACACACTTGACGTGAATGTCACTGCCGCTGTCAAACCGTAGGCCCCCGTGACGCTCCACGCATCTCATCTGACTGTTATCTGACTGAATATACACGGCCCGCATGGCTCTGGCTCAGCGGAAACGAAAACAACAGTCACTTACATGGCCGCAGAGAAACAGAAACACAGTTTATTTGTGCTTACTGGGGAGATTTTGGCCAACAGTACATGTTGTCATTGTTATTTTCTGCTCACTCATCGGCCATTTTTATTATTCATTCATCATTTCTTTGCTCACCCACCCAGTTTCGATTGTGAGTAATAGCCTGCTGACGCCCGGGTTTGTTATTAATTCATGTGATGATTTAGCTTTAATGTCATTATGGCCAATGTCCGAGTTACATAAACCATAGCCATTGTGAAGGTTGTTGACGTTGACGCTGGTGGCTCTCTGATTTGACTCTGTGCACCTTTTCCACCTCCACATCCAGCTGCCCACCCATCGACTCTCTCTCCCAAGAGAAGTGTTTGTCTATGGGGGCAGCTAGAGATGTGTTGCCCCTATGGAGCTCCTGGATGGTGCAACTTAGGCTAGGGGAGTGAGGGAGATCTCTTTGCCCCACTGGGGAAGCTCTCTCAACAAGGAAAGAAACTACTACCAGCTCCTGGCTTCTCAATAGGTTAGGCCCGAACAGCAGAAACACAACTCTTTCTTACTCTTTATTTGACAAATTGCAAACTCTTTCCAAGACTAAAAGTTTAATCAGATGATGATTTGAGACAATTTATGTATTCAGTATGAGAAACACAGCTCTTTGCCACAGCCTCGTTTGTTAGCCTGGTTGAAATATAGAAAGTAATGGCCATTTAGCTTTGGTCTCCTCTGTTGATTTGCATTCATTTAAATCCACCAAACCATCTTCAAAAACCGATCCCATTTACTGAATAAGTAATCCCGTACATTTCCACAGGTTGCATCCCAAGTTGAACCCCTGTTTCCTTTATAGTGCACCCCATAGGGCTCTGGTCAAAAGTAGTGCACTTCATAGGGCACGGGGTGGGATTTGGGACACATGCACTGTGACACTGCAAAGCTTCATGAATGATTTATTATGGCTGTGAAGGTGGTTTACAGGGTGGGGAATGGGGATACTATAGCATGCATAGAACTGACACGTTTTCCTGTATGTGCAAATATCTTATGTGGAAGTGGGGAAGAAGGACATAACACTTGAAATAAACGTGTCTGTTCCCTCATCTAACAAAATGATCTGTGTGTGCAGTGGCCCACAATGCAGTAGTTTCTTTCCCACTCATGTCCCTGTCGCTGCAGCCCCTCCGTTTGCTCAGATCCATAATTAAAATAAACAGAGATGCCGAGTGCAAAAGCAAGCGCCCAGAGGCCAATGTTGACTCTGTTCTTTTTACATATTAAGCAAGCGTTTAATAATTCATTTATATTATTTCTTTTCTGTTTTCACAGTGCCCTTTCACAGTTTTCAGAGAGTGTTCCCATAATAGAAAAAAAATCCCCTTTAACACACTTCATGCCATTGCTTTTCTTCCTCCTTATTTCTCTGGGTACAGAAATGCGTCGTGGTTTTTAACAAGTGGTTTTTACAGTATGTAACTTAATTAGTGAAATATCGCCTCGATTTACTCACAAGGCAGTCAAAGGAAGCATTTTGCTTGCGAAATGATTTGTATGGGAAATGACCCGTTGTTAAAAAATGACATCAGCGAATAAAAAAATAAAAACACGTTTTTAAAAGACGGCTTTTTAGGCACCCCCCAGTGTGGCTGGCGCCTTTGGCATTTGCTCAGTCAAGAAAGGCATCACTAAATTGCCTTAGGGGACAGGCAAGAACAGTGGGTGTCGGATGGACAGAGATTGAGAGGGAGAGAGAAAGAGAGAGTACAGTGTTTAGCTGCGCCCCGGCCCTTCTCCCATCTCCGTCTCGTCCTTCGTCTCTTCACTGAAGCCAAAACCTCTTGCTCATCGTGACGGACTGCTCTACCCTGCGGACATTTTCGTCCAAAAAGTGAGAAAGCAAAAAAAAAATAATGTTTTTTAAAAAGAGCGAGAAAAGTTATCATCATTACTCGAAGGGCCCCTTGCTCGCCAGGTCTTTTCACCTTGGCACGGCGAACCCAGACAAAAGAGAGGGGGATCATAATACACAGAATGAGAAGTCAGAGAGTCAGGTAATTAATCAACGCTAAAGGCTCCTGTGCGGTTCCCCTGGCTGCTCTTCATAAAACCAAAATGGCACCGCTTGGCAAACTCAGCCGAGGGAGAAGAATATAAGCCGGAGCCCTCATTACCGTTCTTAAACCTCCTTCTTTTATGTCCCTGCACCTCTCAATTATTTCAGCTAGAGACCCCGGGCTGTCTGGGTCCATTCCAAATGACAACTTATGTCCTACGTAGTACACTTCTTTTTTGACCAGGGCCCGTAGTGCACCACAAATGGGTGCCATTTTGGATGCGGACAATGTTGCCGATTTGAATTCCACTGGCAGGAGGGAGAGAGGAAGCCCCGTGAGACAAACATACCTACATATTGTAACTACTACATGTGAACCTATCGAGAGTAATGATCTAGGGTTGTATGTTTAGCTTTGCGGGTTTGGATATGTCCATTTTGTATCAGATCTGTGTTCAAAAGGTGACTGGTTTATAGAGCTGCAATTGTTTGAGTTGACTTGGTTCAATGTAACTAATAGAATAGTCCCAGAAGAGCAAACCCTGCCAGTCTGCATGGTAAACACTATTTGAACCCAGGTCTGCTGTATGAGACTATTACTGTAATGTGAAGCAAACAGAGGCCACTGTTTTAACCTGTGGCTTTGATGCATTTGGTTGAGAGCGAACCGAAGATCCACAGCCCGCTATCTCGTCAAGATGCTGCGGCATAGCCAAACATGTGACTGACAAATGCAAATACTGTATTTGCACTCGGTCAACTTTGAGGCCAATGCAATTTGGCAAGCTCCCGAAAACGAGTACACTGCACCCATCCCCCGTGGCACCACGTGTCAAATATGTCCCCCCTCATCGCCATGGAGATTTACATTGTGACAGGCCTCCCTCAGGAGGGAGTGGTCAGGGTTGACCTCCAACCTGTGGCTTGATGATTTGGCCCATGATGCAGTTTGACTGGGGCAGCTGATATTGCTGGGCCTATAGGGCTCTCATCAAACGTAGTGCAGTATGTAGGGAATAGAGTGCCATTTTAGACACACACAATGTCCCTACTAGCATACTACTGAGCCAGAATCCATGCCCAATACATTGCTTCATCGCTAAGTGTCATTCCAGTGTGGATATTGGAACAGAGCTAAGGGAGCTTTCCCATTGTATTGGAACAGAGCTATGTTGGAGCCGATATGGCGAGTCAGTTTCAAGCCTCTCCACTCTCTGCACAGCTCTGTTTGAGCCACTGGCTTTACAGTCTCAGCCAGCTGAGGTGAGAAGCAGCCCGAAGATGGTGCCACGCTGCTCCGGACAAATGGAGCTCAGCGGTGTTTGTTTGTTATTATGGGCCTGCAGGTGGTGGCGGTGTAGGGAGTGTGTGTGTGTGTTTTCTCTCCACCTGTGTCTGTGTGTCTGTGTGTCTGTGTGTCTGTGTGTCTGTGTGTCTGTGTGTCTGTCTGTCTGTCTGTCTGTCTGTCTGTCTGTCTGTCTGTCTGTCTGTCTGTCTGTCTGTGTGTCTGTGTGTGTCTGTGTGTGTGTCTGTCTGTGTGCCTGTGTGTGTCTGTCTGTGTGCCTGTGTGTGTCTGTCTGTGTGCCTGTGTGTGTCTGTCTGTGTGCCTGTGTGTGTCTGTCTGTGTGCCTGTGTGTGTCTGTCTGTGTGCCTGTGTGTGTCTGTCTGTGTGTCTGTCTGTGTCTGTCTGTCTGCCTGTGTGTCTGTCTGTCTGTGTGCCTGTGTGTGCCTGTGTGTGTCTGTCTGTGTGTCTGTCTGTGTCCTGTGTGTCTGTCTGTGTGCCTGTGTGTGTCTGTGTGTGTGTCTGTCTGTGTGCCTGTGTGTGTCTGTCTGTGTGCCTGTCTGTCTGTGTGTGTGTCTGTCTGTGTGTGTCTGTCTGTGTGCCTGTGTGTGTCTGTCTGTGTGCCTGTGTGTGTCTGTCTGTGTGCCTGTGTGTGTCTGTCTGTGTGTCTGTCTGTGTCTGTCTGTCCTGTGTGTGTCTGTCTGTGTGCCTGTGTGTGTCTGTCTGTGTGTCTGTCTGTGTCTGTCTGTGTGTCTGTCTGTCTGTGTGTCTGTGTGCCTGTCTGTCTGTGTCTGTCTGTCTGTCTGTCTGTGTGCCTGTGTGTGTCTGTCTGTGTGCCTGTGTGTGTCTGTCTGTGTGCTGTCTGTGTGTGTGTGTGTGTCTGTCTGTGTGCCTGTGTGTGTCTGTCTGTGTGCCTGTGTGTGTCTGTCTG
Source organism: Oncorhynchus keta (assembly GCF_023373465.1). Classification (NCBI taxonomy): domain Eukaryota; kingdom Metazoa; phylum Chordata; class Actinopteri; order Salmoniformes; family Salmonidae; genus Oncorhynchus; species Oncorhynchus keta. The sequence goes on along the minus strand of NC_068436.1, from coordinate 3,048,869 downwards.
TGTGCCTGTGTGTGTCCGTGTGTCTGTCTGTGTGCCTGTGTGTCCGTGTGTGTGTCTGTCTGTGTGCCTGTGTGTGTGTCTGTCTGTGTGCCTGTGTGTGTCCGTGTGTGTCTGTCTGTGTGCCTGTGTGTCTGTCTGTGTGCCCTCTGTCTGTGTGCCTGTGTGTGTCTGTCTGTGTGCCTGTGTGTGTCTGTCTGTGTGTCTGTCTGTGTCTGTCTGTGTGCCTGTGTGTCTGTATGTGTGCCTGTGTGTGTCTGTCTGTGTGCCTGTGTGTGTCTGTCTGTGTGCCTGTGTGTCTGTCTGTCTGTGTGCCTGTGTGTCTGTGTGTGTCTGTCTGTGTGCCTGTGTGTGTCTGTCTGTGTGCCTGTGTGTGTCTGTCTGTGTGCCTGTGTGTGTCTGTCTGTGTGCCTGTGTGTCTGTCTGTGTGCCTGTGTGTGTCTGTCTGTGTGTGTGTCTGTCTGTGTCTGTCTGTGTGCCTGTGTGTGTCTGTCTGTGTGCCTGTGTGTGTCTGTCTGTCTGTGTGCCTGTGTCTGTGTCTGTGTGTGTCTGTGTGTGCCTGTGTGTGTCTGTCTGTGTGCCTGTGTGTGTCTGTGTGTGTCTGTGTGTGTCTGTCTGTGTGCCTGTGTGTGTCTGTCTGTGTGCCTGTGTGTGTCTGTCTGTGTGCCTGTGTGTGTCTGTCTGTGTGCCTGTGTGTGTCTGTCTGTGTGCCTGTGTGTGTCTGTGTGTGCCTGTGTGTGTGTCTGTCTGTGTGCCTGTGTGTGTCTGTCTGTGTGCCTGTGTGTGTCTGTCTGTGTGCCTGTGTGTGTCCTGTGTGTGCCTGTGTGTGTGTCTGTGTGTGCCTGTGTGTGTCTGTCTGTGTGCCTGTGTGTGTCCGTGTGTGTGTCTGTCTGTGTGCCTGTGTGTGTCTGTCTGTGTGTCTGTCTGTGTGCCTGTGTGTGTGTTGTCTGTGTGCCTGTGTGTGTCAGTGTGTGTGTCTGTCTGTGTGCCTGTGTGTGTGTTGTCTGTGTGCCTGTGTGTGTCAGTGTGTGTGTCTGTCTGTGTGCCTGTGTGTGTCTGTCTGTGTGCCTGTGTGTGTCTGTCTGTGTGCCTGTGTGTGTCTGTCTGTGTGCCTGTGTGTGTCTGTCTGTGTGCCTGTGTGTGTCCGTGTGTGTGTCTGTCTGTGTGCCTGTGTGTGTCCGTGTGTGTGTCTGTCTGTGTGCCTGTGTGTGTCCGTGTGTGTGTCTGTCTGTGTGCCTGTGTGTGTCTGTGTGCCTGTGTGTGTCTGTCTGTGTGCCTGTGTGTGTCTGTCTGTGTGTCTGTGTGTGTCTGTCTGTGTGCCTGTGTGTGTCTGTCTGTGTGCCTGTGTGTGTCTGTCTGTGTGTCTGTCTGTGTCTGTCTGTGTGCCTGTGTGTGTCTGTCTGTGTGCCTGTGTGTGCCTGTGTGTGTCTGTCTGTGTGCCTGTGTGTGTCCGTGTGTGTGTCTGTCTGTGTGCCTGTGTGTGTCCGTGTGTGTGTCTGTCTGTGTGCCTGTGTGTGTGTCTGTCTGTGTGCCTGTGTGTGTCCGTGTGTGTGTCTGTCTGTGTGCCTGTGTGTGTGTCTGTGTGCCTGTGTCTGTCTGTGTGCCTGTGTGTGTCTGTCTGTGTGCCTGTGTGTGTCTGTCTGTGTGTCTGTGTGTGTGCCTGTGTGTGTCTGTCTGTGTGCCTGTGTGTGTCTGTCTGTGTGCCTGTGTGTGTGTCTGTGTGCCTGTGTGTGTCTGTCTGTGTGTCCTGTGTGTGTCCCTGTGTGTCTGTCTGTGTGTGCTGTGTGCCTGTGTGTCTGTCTGTCTGTGTGTCTGTGTGTGTCCTGTGTGTGTCTGTCTGTGTGCCTGTGTGTGTCTGTGTCCTGTGTGTCTGTCTGTGTGTGTGTGTCTGTGTGTGTGCTGTGTGTGCCTGTGTGTGTCTGTCTGTGTGCCTGTGTGTGTCCGTGTGTGTGTGTCTGTGTGCCTGTGTGTGTCCGTGTGTGTGTCTGTGTGTGTCCGTGTGTCTGTCTGTGTGCCTGTGTGTGTCTGTCTGTGTGTCTGTGTGTGTGCTGTGTGTGTGCCTGTGTGTGTCTGTGTGCCTGTGTGCCTGTCTGTGTGCCTGTCTGTGTCTGTCTGTGTGCCTGTGTGTGTCTGTCTGTGTGCCTGTGTGTGTCTGTCTGTGTGCCTGTGTGTGTCTGTCTGTGTGTCTGTGTGTGTCTGTCTGTGTGTCTGTGTGTCTGTCTGTGTGTCTGTGTGCCTGTGTGTCTGTGTGTGTCTGTCTGTGTGCCTGTGTGTGTCTGTCTGTGTGCCTGTGTGTGTCTGTCTGTGTGCCTGTGTGTCTGTCTGTGTGCCTGTGTGTGTCTGTCTGTGTGCCTGTGTGTGTCTGTCTGTGTGTCTGTGTGTCTGTGTGTCTGTCTGTGTGCCTGTGTGTGTCTGTCTGTGTGCCTGTGTGTGTCTGTCTGTGTGCCTGTGTGTGTCTGTCTGTGTGTCTGTGTGTGTCTGTCTGTGTGTCTGTGTGTGTGTCTGTGTGTCTGTGTGCCTGTGTGTCTGTGTGTGTCTGTCTGTGTGCCTGTGTGTGTCTGTCTGTGTGCCTGTGTGTGTCTGTCTGTGTGTGTGTGTGTCTGTCTGTGTGTGTGTGTGTCTGTCTGTGTGCCTGTGTGTGTCTGTCTGTGTGCCTGTGTGTGTGTCTGTCTGTGTGCCTGTGTGTGTCTGTCTGTGTGCCTGTGTGTGTGTCTGTCTGTGTGTGCCTGTGTGTGTCCGTCTGTGTGCCTGTGTGTGTGTGTGTATGTCTGTGTGCCTGTGTGTGTCTGTCTGTGTGCCTGTGTGTCTGTGTGCCTGTGTGTGTCTGTCTGTGTGCCTGTGTGTGTCCGTGTGTGTCTGTCTGTGTGCCTGTGTGTGTGTTTGTCTGTGTGCCTGTGTGTCAGTGTGTGTGTCTGTCTGTGTGCCTGTGTGTGTGTGTGTCTGTGTGCCTGTGTGTGTCAGTGTGTGTGTCTGTCTGTGTGCCTGTGTGTGTCTGTCTGTGTGCCTGTGTGTGCCTGTGTGTGTCTGTCTGTGTGCCTGTGTGTGTCTGTCTGTGTGCCTGTGTGTGTCCGTGTGTGTGTCTGTCTGTGTGCCTGTGTGTGTCCGTGTGTGTGTCTGTCTGTGTGCCTGTGTGTGTGTCTGTCTGTGTGCCTGTGTGTGTGTCCGTGTGTGTGTCTGTCTGTGTGCCTGTGTGTGTCTGTCTGTGTGCCTGTGTGTGTCTGTCTGTGTGCCTGTGTGTGTCCGTGTGTGTGTCTGTCTGTGTGCCTGTGTGTGTCTGTCTGTGTGCCTGTGTGTGTCTGTCTGTGTGCCTGTGTGTGTCTGTCTGTGTGCCTGTGTGTGTCTGTCTGTGTGTCTGTGTGCCTGTGTGTGTCTGTCTGTGTGCCTGTGTGTGTCTGTCTGTGTGCCTGTGTGTGTCTGTCTGTGTGCCTGTGTGTGTCCGTGTGTGTGTCTGTCTGTGTGCCTGTGTGTGTGTCTGTCTGTGTGCCTGTGTGTGTCCGTGTGTGTGTCTGTCTGTGTGCCTGTGTGTGTCTGTCTGTGTGCCTGTGTGTGTCTGTCTGTGTGCCTGTGTGTGTCTGTCTGTGTGCCTGTGTGTGTCCGTGTGTGTGTCTGTCTGTGTGCCTGTGTGTGTCCGTGTGTGTGTCTGTCTGTGTGCCTGTGTGTGTGTCTGTCTGTGTGCCTGTGTGTGTCCGTGTGTGTGTCTGTCTGTGTGCCTGTGTGTGTCTGTCTGTGTGCCTGTGTGTGTCTGTCTGTGTGCCTGTGTGTGTCCGTGTGTGTGTCTGTCTGTGTGCCTGTGTGTGTCCGTGTGTGTGTCTGTCTGTGTGCCTGTGTGTGTCTGTCTGTGTGCCTGTGTGTGTCTGTCTGTGTGCCTGTGTGTGTCTGTCTGTGTGCCTGTGTGTGTCTGTCTGTGTGTCTGTGTGCCTGTGTGTGTCTGTCTGTGTGCCTGTGTGTGTCTGTCTGTGTGCCTGTGTGTGTCTGTCTGTGTGCCTGTGTGTGTCTGTCTGTGTGCCTGTGTGTGTCCGTGTGTGTGTCTGTCTGTGTGCCTGTGTGTGTGTCTGTCTGTGTGCCTGTGTGTGTCCGTGTGTGTGTCTGTCTGTGTGCCTGTGTGTGTCTGTCTGTGTGCCTGTGTGTGTCTGTCTGTGTGCCTGTGTGTGTCCGTGTGTGTGTCTGTCTGTGTGCCTGTGTGTGTCCGTGTGTGTGCCTGTGTGTGTCCGTGTGTGTGTCTGTCTGTGTGCCTGTGTGTGTCTGTCTGTGTGCCTGTGTGTGTCTGTCTGTGTGCCTGTGTGTGTCTGTCTGTGTGCCTGTGTGTGTCCGTGTGTGTGTCTGTCTGTGTGCCTGTGTGTGTCCGTGTGTGTGCCTGTGTGTGTCCGTGTGTGTGTCTGTCTGTGTGCCTGTGTGTGTCCGTGTGTGTCCGTGTGTGTGTCTGTCTGTGTGCCTGTGTGTGTCCGTGTGTGTGTCTGTCTGTGTGCCTGTGTGTGTCCGTGTGTGTGTCTGTCTGTGTGCCTGTGTGTGTCCGTGTGTGTGTCTGTCTGTGTGCCTGTGTGTGTCCGTGTGTGTGTCTGTCTGTGTGCCTGTGTGTGTCTGTGTGTGTGTCTGTCTGTGTGCCTGTGTGTGTCCGTGTGTGTGTCTGTCTGTGTGCCTGTGTGTGTCCGTGTGTGTGTCTGTCTGTGTGCCTGTGTGTGTCCGTGTGTGTGTCTGTCTGTGTGCCTGTGTGTGTCCGTGTGTGTGTCTGTCTGTGTGCCTGTGTGTGTCCGTGTGTGTCTGTCTGTGTGCCTGTGTGTGTCCGTGTGTGTGTCCATGTGTGCCTGTGTGTGTCCGTGTGTGTGTCCATGTGTGCCTGTGTGTGTCCATGTGTGTGTCCATGTGTGTGTCTGTCTGTCTGTGTGTGTCCATGTGTGTGTCTGTCTGTGTGCCTGTGTGTGTCCATGTGTGTGTCTGTCTGTGTGCCTGTGTGTGTCCATGTGTGTGTCTGTCTGTGTGCCTGTGTGTGTCCATGTGTGTGTCTGTCTGTGTGCCTGTGTGTGTCCATGTGTGTGTCCATGTGTGTGTCTGTCTGTGTGTGTCCATGTGTGTGTCTGTCTGTCTGTGTGTGTCCATGTGTGTGTGCCTGTGTGTGTCCATGTGTGTGTCTGTCTGTGTGCCTGTGTGTGTCGGTCTGTGTGCCTGTGTGTGTCGGTCTGTGTGCCTGTGTGTGTCCATGTGTGTGCCTGTGTGTGTCCATGTGTGTGTCCGTGTGTGTGTCTGCGCTCATACATTTGAGTATGTGCGCACACATGCATTTGTCTGTGTATCGAGCTGTATTCTAAGCCTGGTGTGCATGGCCAGTGAGTGTGTGGAGCCTCCATGGTGATTCACAGTGGCAGCGGTAGAAGCAACCTTGGCCCCCGGATGGATGGCTCGGCCCCTCGCCCAGTGTCACAAAGCCCTCTCACTCATAATTACTATGTATCAGCCTGACGTCGTGATCATGTAAGCATTTGCTCGCCAGTAAGTGGCTGCTATTAAACATAGTGTGTTTGTGTGTATCTCTCTGATGATTCGCGGGCGCGCGCGTGTGTGTGTGTGTGTGTGTGTGTGTGTGTGTGTGTGTGTGTGTGTGTGTGTGTGTGTGTGTGTGTGTGTGTGTGTGTGTGTGTGTGTGTGTGCACAGCGTGCAATTGAATTTTACCGCACACATCATTAACTATGACATTAAAGATAATTTGACGTTTCGCCATGACACCCGCAGACAACGCAGCATGGTTTTCACACAGTGACTGTGACAGGGCATTTTTATTCAAATATGCATGTTCACCCAGAGACAATAGCGTCATGCGCTACTCCATGCTTCCAGACAAGGCCGTCTTCTTTCTCATTGTTCTTTGTCGTAGATCTAGACAGCGTGAAACCTCAGGGTTACTGTCAGAGTGACTGAAAGCACCAGTCACTTTTCAAACGGGGCTTTTAACGGGACCGTTAGAGCAGAGCTAGCTGTGTTTGAAGCTAACAGTGCTAACAGTGATCTGATATGCCTGTCAGCGAGTGCTGCGGCTCACATAAATGGTGGTTCCAGACCCTTTTAGGAATAGAACAGGCTCTGGAAACCACTCTATGGTTGTTTGGAGTAATGACAGGTGCAGTCACAGTGGTGTAGTGCAATATGTTTAGGTGAGGGAGCACCTTTTTTTTTTTTTAATGATGTCAATTTCCTCTAAGTTTGTACCACCTATGTAGCCAATTGAATAATCTATCATTATAGAATGTGCATAAATTGCATCCTCCAATTACAACGTCTGCCTATGCCCACACATTGTCTCAATAAAATGTTATATTTTGAATACCCTCAAACACCATGTTAGTTACCTAATTTCAAATATAGGCCATCATCACTATCGTCGTGAATGATAGTTCTTCACGTTTTTACCGGTGAAACGTCCAAACTGCATCCCCATGCCAATCAGTTGATTGGTCTTCAGTTTCATGGGAATAGGAATGTAGATCTTCTTGAATGACTGTGTGGTGAGAGAATTTGACCACATGGTGCTAACAGACTATTAGCCTTCCTTGTATTTTGTTTCAATCTAAGCATAATCCTGCCTAGTGGCTCTGTTGACTTTTGGTGCATGAGAAAAGAAATGTGACGATTCAGCTTCAACTAACCCCCCAAAAAGTAGGAAATGTTTTTGGTCTAACAGTAACATTATAGGCTTACTATACGTTGGTATTATGGTCTGTTGTGTAAAATGCTAAGTCATCATTATGTGATCTTGCGAGACATTGGTTCAGCTTTGATCTACCTTTACTAAACAAGCACATTGTGAGAAATTATACTCTTCTACTTGTAAAGCGATGAGTAAGAGTATTAGGCGTAAGCAACAGATCTTGATGAGATGGCATTTTTATAGAGAACCTTTCGTGGTGCTGAAAGGACAGCGCCGGGATCGCACAATGATGTTAAAACCAACTTGTGGTGCTGAAAGGACAGCGCCGGGATCGCGCAATGGTGTTAAAACCAACTTGTGGTGCTGAAGGAACAGAGCAGGGATCGCACAATGATGATAACCAACTTGTGGTGCTGAAGGATAGCTGAAGGATAGCTCTGCCATTCGGCTGGTTCAGGAACAAACAAAAATCATTTTCAGCAGGCTTAAAGCCTAATAGGACTACAACTTCATTGTATAGCTAGTTATAGGCTGTAGCCTAATGTAACTGTTTGCAAGGAGAGCTTTATTGTGAGTAGGTATTTCATTGCATTGTGTACCTAACACGCAGTATCATAAATAAACGCTGATTTGATTAGCTTGAACACATGGTTACAATATACCTTATTACAGAATAAAATAAAACAGAGGTGAACTAGCAATTCATATCATTTATTTGCATTTATTAAGCATGCTATCAAATGAATTGACCAAGTAGTGAACAGAAATCATTTTTATTACGTAGAATTGCAGGAAATTCAATTTTGAAACAGCCATACATCCAACTTTGCCCAAGTCACATTTCCAATTGCCCACCCGGACATACCAAACTAGAATGGGCCCTGCGTCTCAACCAATAGCCAGTGTAGGCTAAATATCCCAAGCAGGGCTACAGCAACTTCCGGAGAGGTTCAGGCTCCTTGGGCTTTGCGGTGGCCACTCTGGTTTGGGTGTCCTCGGCAGAACGGTGTCACCGTAACCAAGTGGTCACATATCGTTCTGGGTTCCAATGCGCAAGAGGGTTCCGTGGAGCTTTATGAACATCAAGGAAGACACATAGTGAATGTAGATTATTTTTTTCAACGTTCTGATTGGTCAAAGTGGCCAAGCCTCCGACGGATCTCCACTGTTCACACGCATAGCCTGGTGCTCTTTATCATTCTTGCAACTGCCAGAGAGAAGACAGGGAAGAAAACACTATTTTCATATCTCTAGGGTACTATGTATATTTATCTGGTTTATCATTCCATCATTTCTCATGGAATTTTTGTGGTAATTAAACATAATTTATGTAGAAGTTATCAGAATACATTTTCCAGAAATAGTTTGTGTGTTCTCAAATGTGAAAAAAAAGTGAGGGAGCACCGCACCTCCGCAGAACCACACCCCTGTACAGGCATCAGGCATCAGCTCTCAGGACAGTAGGGGATCCATTTGAACAAAACGTAAAGCCACACCAGTGCCAAACAACATCTTGATACTACCCGTACGAGTAAAAGTTTATTGGGATAGTCCATCTGTAGATGCTCTACAAACTATCAAAATACCAGTAACATGTCAACTGCATGTCTGTTGACTTTCAACGAGTGACTAGCTGTAGTCCACATAGAGGTGTTCTTCTACTGGCTATACTTGGAGAGAAGAAAAAGGAACTGTTGGGATTGTTATGCAACAGTTTGCATGTTCCTATGAATTGTACTTTTAAAACACTGCCACACAAGTGTTCAACCTAACACGGAGAGTTTTAACTCTCTGCCCTTTTCACACCTTTTTGAAATATTGCCGTAGAACGTCAGCCACCGTGCTCTCACACATCGTGTCCCAGCGAGTCCATTTTTTTTTTTGACAACCCATGACGCGTGCCTTTCCAATCTAAATCTGTCGTTGGTGTTAAGGAGAGATGTGACTGTTGGTGGGGCCGGGCGTACAATAGATGGTTTTATTTCCGGACCGTCTCGTACAATCGAAGAGCCACGTTTATCATCATCTTCATTAACACAGCTGGCCCTGCAGAGATGCCACGGCCCTGCTCAACTCTGAAAGATAAAACGAACGTAATGAACTCGGCTATTACAACTAAAGCACAGCTCGGCTGACATGTCTCCGCATTGAGTTTTCATATATTATTATTTTTTTTTTAGAAAGTCATCCTGGGAATTTGGGTACGAGTGACAGCTGGGGTGAGGGATAATGTTGCTTGAGGTGAGAGGAGGGTGTTGAGGGGGGGGGGTGACGTGAGTGTTCACAGGTGAGCCCCCACTCTCTCTGCTCCTTTGGGCTCAGTTTGAACTCTGAGGGAGGAAACACATAGCTTGCCGGGATGGCAGTTGGTCACAGAGTGCAAAGCAGCTCGCCTGCATGTCATCTGAGGCCACACGTCTAAAGAGGCGTGCAAGTCACCCAGTAGGGATTTTGTTTTATTCCACCTTTTCTCATTTCAGTGTTAACCTCTAAAGTATAATGCTACGACTCCATGTCCACCGTAACGCTCTCGTTCCCCCATATCTTTATCTAGATTTGACCTCCATATCCCTTTGTCCTCCATTACAAGGCCAGTCAGACTTTGTTCCTGCATCAAATGATAAATGAATCATTTGGAAGATGCAGTTATATTTACCGTTCCCCTTAGGGCGTGATGTAAGCCTTCATCTCTGAAATAAAAAAGAGTTAGAACTTGGCTAGAAGATATACCCTATGGATATACCCTATGGTTAGTGTTTAGTTCAGATAGAACCTAGTTAGAATACAGATAGAACCAAGATATAACGTATGGAGAGAAATTGGTTCCTCAAAGCCTTCTCAAAGCACCACATCTTCAGATAACCACAGAGTCAAGTGCTTTTCCTTATTCCCTGATTATAGGAGAGAATGTTCTTCAAGGCCCACTTGCACAAGGCCCACTTGCTATAGAAAATGCTTCCCATGGTAACAACAATTAGCCTATCTCTTCAACCTTCAAGGAAGAGCTGCACATGTATTGTTGTTATAAATGAGAACAATGTGTCCTCCGTGTGTGTGTGTGTGTTGTAAAGGCTTGTGTTGGCAGACTCATTCATGTGTGTGCGTGTGTGTGTTGTAAAGTATTGTGTTGGCAATGTGTCCTCCGTGTGTGTGTGTGTGTGTGTGTGTGTGTGTGTGTGTGTGTGTGTGTGTGTGTGTGTGTGTGTGTGTGTGTGTGTGTGTGTGTGTGTGTGTGTGTGTGTGTGTGTGTGTGTGTGTGTGTGTGTGTGTGTGTGCACTTGCGTGTGTGTTGTAAAAGCTTGTGTTGGCAGACTCATTCGTGTGTGTGTGTGTGTGTGTGTGTGTGTGTGTTGTAAATGATTGTGTTGGCAGACTCATTCGTGTGTGTGTGTGTGTGTGTGTGTGCGTTGGTGTGTGTGCGTGCGTGTGTGTGGGTGTGTGTGTGTGTGTGTGCGAGCAGAGAGAAAATACAACAATTATAGAAAGATAGTAACAGAAGGAATAAATACAGTCGTGGCCAAAAGTTTTGAGAATAACACAAATATTAATTTCAATCCGCCCCTGGCATGCTGTCAATTAAATTCTGGGCCACATCCTGACTGATGGCAGCCCATTATTGCATAATCAATGCTTGGAGTTTGTCAGAATTTGTGGGTTTTTGTTTGTCCACCCGCCTCTTGAGGATTGATCACAAGTTCTCAATGGGATTAAGGTCTGCGGAGTTTCTTGGCCATGGACCCAAAATATTGATGTTTTGTTCCCAGAGACACTTAGTTTTCACTTTTGCCTTATGGCAAGGTGCTCCATCATGCTGGAAAAGACATTGCTCATAACCAACCTGTTCCTGGATGGTTGGGAGAAGTTGCTCTCGGAGGATGTGTTGGTACCATTCTTTATTCATGGCTGTGATCTTAGGTAAAATTGTGAGTGAGCCCACTCTCTTGGCTGAGAAGCAACCCCACACATGAATGGTCTCAGGATGCATTACTGTTGGCACGACACAGGACTGATGGTAGCGATCACCTTGTCTTCTCCGGACAAGCTTTTTTCCGGATGCCCCAAACAATCGGAAAGGGGATTCATCAGAGAAAAGGACTTTACCCCAGTCCTCAGCGGTCCAATCCCTGTACCTTTTGCAGAATATCAGTCTGTCTCTGATGTTTTTCCTGGAGAGAAGTGGCTTCTTTGCTGCCCTTCTTGACACCAGGCCATCCTCCAAAAGTATTCGCCTCACTGTGCGTGAAGATGCACTCACACCTGCCTGCTGCCATTCCTGAGCAAGCTCTGTACTGGTGGTGCCCCGATCCCGCAGCTGAGTCAACTTTAGGAGATGGTCCTGGCGCTTGCTGGACTTTCTTGGGCGCCCTGAAGCCTATATAAATGTTACATGGTGAATTTAGGTGCAATCTTACTGGCAGCAATATCCTTTCCTGTGAAGCCTTTTCTGTGCAAAGCAATGATGACGGCACGTGTTTCCTTTCAGGTAACCATGATTGGCAGAGGAAGAACAATGTTTCCAAGCACCACTCTCCCTTTGAAGCTTCCAGGCTGTTATTCGAACTCAATCAGCATGACAGAGGGATCTCCAGCCGTGTCCTCGTCAACACTCACACCTGTGTTAACGAGAGAGTCACCGACATGATGTTAGCTGGTCCTTTTGTGGCAGGGCTGAAATGCAGTGGAAATGTTTTGGGGGGATTCAGTTCATTTGCATGGCAAAGAGGGACTATGCAATTAATTGCAATTCATCTGATCACTCTTCATAACAATCTGGAGTATATGCAAATTGCCATCATACAGCAAACTTTGTGAAAATTTATATTTCTGTCATTCTCAAAAATTTTGGCCACGACTGTACACAATGAGTAATGATAACTTGGCTATATACACGGTAATTGAGGTAGATATGTACATATAGGTAGGGGAAAAGTGACTATTCAACAGGAACACTAGTGGTATCTTTGTAACAGACACAGAGAGAGAGAGAGAGAGAGAGAGAGAGAGAGAGAGAGAGAGTGTCTTTGCGTTAAGCCGCGAGGCCCCCAGGAGGTCCCCCAGTGACTTCTAAGCATCTGTTCCTGCTCTGCTCTCCTCCATAGCGCCCCGCGACCCGTGTGATAGAGACTCCTGTAATTGTGTTTTAATGAAAGGCACACACACACACACAAAGTTTCAAACACACACACATGCACATACACACACACACTCCCAAAGCCCAGGGCCAAAGAAACACACACACACACACATATGCTCCTTGGCCTACTTCGACAGTCTTACCTACTAACTCCACCACAGCTGGCTTGAGACTTAAGAGATATATTTTCACTGAATTCACCTTGCCCCCCTCACACACACACTTATTCACATTTCATCTCTCCTGATAATGCACCACTTTGTTCAAATCAAACGGGAGGTACTGTGTGAACTCACTACTCCGTCAACACACACACACACACAAAATACGGACACAACTTTGAAAACTTCACCAGCCAGAAGCTGTCGGGTTGCAGTCAGACAGGCCGACTGTGTGTGTCACAGAGATTCTGCAAGTGAACAAGATGATTAGAGCGAGACGTCCCCTGAGCATGTGTTCCTCGGCTAAGGCCAAAATATAACACGCACCAGACAAGTGAGAGAGAGTGAGAGTGAGAGAGTGAGAGAGAGAGAGAGAGAGTGAGAGTGAGAGAGAGAGAGAGAGAGAGAGAGAGAGAGAGAGAGAGAGAGAGAGAGAGAGAGAGAGAGAGAGAGAGAGAGAGAGAGAGAGAGAGAGAGAGAGAGAGAGAGAGAGAGAGAGAGAGAGAGAGAGAGAGAGAGAGAGAGAGAGAGAGAGAGAGAGAGAGAGAGAGTGAGTGAGTGAGTGAGTGAGTGAGTGAGTGAGTGAGTGAGTGAGTGAGTGAGTGAGTGAGTGGTGAGTGAGAGTGAGTGAGTGAGTGAGTGAGTGAGTGAGTGAGTGAGTGAGAGATGGCCCACGAGCCCCAGGACAGCAACACAATTAGACCCAACCAAATCACGAGAAATCAAAAAGATAATTACTTGACACATTAAAGATAATTAGCAAAAAACAGAGCAGGCTAGAATGCTGTTTGGCCCTAAACAGACAGTGGCAGAATACCTGACTTAAGGAAAGCCAAACTTAAGGACAGCTGTGACTATGTACAGACTCAGTGAGCATAGCCTTGCTATTGAGAAAGGCCGCTGTAGGCAGACCTGACTCTCAAGAGAAGACCGGCTATGTGCACATTGCTCACAAAATGGGGTGGAAACTGAGCTGTAGTTCCTAACCTCCTGCCAAATTTATGAACATATTAGAGACACATATTTCCCTCAGATTACACAGAACCACAAACAATTTGAAAACAAACCCAATTTTGATAATCTCCCATATCTATTGGGTGATATACCACAGTGTACCATCACAGCAGCAAGATTTGTGATCTGTTGCCCCAGGTAAATACAACCCATATTTATGTTTATTTATTTTGCCTTTTCTACTTAAACTTTTTAAACATAATATGACATTTGACATGTCTTTATTCTTTTGGAACTTTCTGTTATTTTTTAAATAGTTTTCTTCACTTTTGTTTTATCTATTTCACTTGCTTTGGCAATGTAAACATGTTTCCCTTGCCAATAAAGCCCTTCAATTGAAATTTAATTGAATTGAGAGTGCGAGTGAGAGAGAGAGTGTGAGAGAGAGAGAGAGAGAGAGAGAGAGAGAGAGAGAGAGAGAGAGAGAGAGAGAGAGAGAGAGAGAGAGAGAGAGAGAGAGAGAGAGAGAGAGAGAGAGAGTGTGTGTTTCAATAAAGAACTGAGCAGAGTAGGGAGATTAGTCAGCCTTCATTGGCACATTATGTGCCATTGATATACTGCAGACTGATTTAACGATGCCAACCGCGCGCACGTGTTGTTGAGAGTAAGCATTGAACAGCAACAAAAGTCTGGTCATTGAGTATTGGACAAGTAGCTGTAGATTGGCGTTCATAGTTTTTTGGTCCCTGTTGAACGACTCTTGTTTTGTACTTTGAGCGATATGTTTGCCCTTGGTGATCCCAGCGCTTTGTGAATTCAAATCAATAGGACCGAATATAAATAGATGGCTCTTCTCTGTTTCAGGGCTCAACTAGTTAAGCAGGAGGAAGGCAGCTGTCTGTATAAGTTGAACAATAGCTCTAATTATGTACAGACATTCTGCCGTTAACAGCTTCATACCGAGACAATGAGTCCAGAAGTGACCTGAACGAGCATCCCTTCTCATCACTTCCCCATTTCTCTTACATATCACTTGAAATGTACATTTTTTGAAGGGCAACTGAAATGCCTAAGTATCCCCGCACGTGACCTATTGAAATGTATATGCACACATCCAAATGTATTGAGGAAGCATCAGTCAAGGAAACACAATTCATTATTCTATTCCTCTCTCATCCCCTTTGTCTAAAAATAGAGGGCAACTTCCCGTCTTTATGAACACAGCTATAGCCACACAATATACACGCCATGTACATGTAATGCACATGTATCCTCAGTCCAGGTCGAATGGTATAGTACAGGCAAAACATTTATTGAAACGGATTCACTTGAACTTTATTGTCCATGCGTTTCGATATACAGTCTTAAGAGTTGTACCAGACAAGCCCTTGACCACAGACATTGAATGTGTTCATTCTAATACTCCTCCATATATCTATGTTCCTTCAACACATCTCTCTTTTCTTTGGACATCTGAAGAGGCGCATCCGTCCTGGCGTCCTCTGCACCCGCTGTCGTGCCTCTATGCCTGGCGCCCGAGGCGAATCACCTCGTCGGTGGCCTTGGGGATGCCTTGTGGCGTTCTCGGGGAGTGCGCACCGTCGGCTTCATTAATTTGTTGGTTGCAGTACAGCATCAGCCTCTGTCAGTACAGTTGCAGGTCCATGCTATTCTGAATTTAGCTCGGGGGGTTACTGCGATAGGCGGGATATGAGGTGGGTGAATAGAGTTTGATTTTCGCCATTCAGAAGTGTCCTGGAAATGTTCACGTGGAGAGCCACATGCTAGGTCTTTGAGAACAAATCATTTATATATATTTCAATATAAAATTTTACAGTGGTTTCTGCCAAAGTCCTCTGTAACATTGATTGTACTGTACACGGTTCCACATGCCGGTTAACCAAATGGAAGGTTATGAAGTAACTGAAACTCATAACCACGGCAGCCTTGTGCTCTGAAGTACACACACGCAGCGCAATGTACAGTACAACAAAGTAACCAACTGTACATGACACGAAGCCACATTAGGGAAAACAGAAAACACCTGTGATCACAGTGTATTTAATAACCACTCTCCCCACCAAAGCAATATCCGTTCCTCATCCTTGTGCTTGTAATTCCTCCAGACAGCAGCTTTGGTGCTCACAGGTGTTATCTGCTATCACACAGATAAACAGAGCATTGTTTAGATGTGAAGGAGGCAGCCGTGACTGTATCGCTCTTGCGTCAGCTGCTGCAGGTGCGAGCTGAGTGTACTACAGACGTCTCTTAGATGCGGCCTCCGCGAACGTCTCTATTAGTTACGGCGGCATGTAGATTCAGAGTCTGATTTCGCTCATGTTCAGCCTGAGCCGAATGGCACCCTGTTTCCTACGTTGTACGTTCATGTTGTCCGGAGACCTATGAGCCCTGGTCAAAAGTAGTGCCCCGTATAGGGAGAAGGGATGCAACTGTGGATGAATCCAAGGTGTTTGGCAAAGCTGCCTACAAACACGCACATCAATGACATGTCTCCTGTTCAAACGTGCCACAATTGCAGAGCATCGTCTATAGAGCGCCGTGTGTACTCTTCCAGCTGGTATCAAACGTGACGAGGCACCCTTTCTCTCTTGTCGTCTTCACCGAAACAGCATTACCCACCCAATACGGCTGTGACTGTGCCAAACGGTGTCAGCGAGGTCAAATTGAAACGGAGACGTCATCCAAATAACTCCTGATAGTGTTGCTTGGTGCTTTGCGTGTGTTTCACTTGAGCTTTATAGAAGTAGACCGTTATTGTCCAAAAGCAGACGCTGAGACACAACAGGACTCGTAGGGATCTTCGGCTCTCCCCATAGGATAAACCTTTTTGGTTCCAGGTAGAACTATTTTGGGTTTCATATTGAACCCTCTGTGGGTTCTACATGTAACTCAAAAGGGTTCTACCTGGAACCAAAAGACTTCTGCCTGGACCAAAAAAAGGTTACTCAAAGGGTTATCCTATGGGGACAGCTGAAGAACCCCTTAAGGGTTATTTAGGTTTTAGAGATTTTCTAAGAGTACATGTGGCGACCATACGAGTATTTCAACACCTAAGCTTCTGACTGGGTCGGCTTGGTAGCCTTCTATCTCACTTGTTCTTTCTCCCACCCTTCTCTATTTGTCTCTCACACGCAAACACACTGACACACACACGGACACACACACACACACGGCCACACACGGACACACACACACACACACACACACACACACACACACACACACACACACACACACACACACACACACACACACGGACACACACACACACACGGACACACACACACACACACACACACACACACACACACACACACACACACACGCAGACACAGACACACTGTGCCCACAGCTGGGCTCTGCCTGAGCGTTCTGTCCCTGTGTCAGGTTAGCCATCAGTAATATTTACCATAACACAGTACTGTACAGTCAGTCCCTCAGCCTGCCTGCTTGCTGTATGTTTCCAGTGCTGAAGGCCAAACATGATTAAACATTCACATTAGCACAGGCTTTACCATGACAGAACAATGCCATGGCAAATGCTATGGAAATGATCCTGGGAGAAATCAAATATATGAATATCAACTCTGTTTAGTGGTAGTAGGAATGGAGTCGCTGTCATATTGCCTTTGCTTTTCCTGTGACACAATCTACATATGACTGTGTCTGTCTTTTGGATTATTTCCAGACCGATTATGAATCATTGCGAATACATGCATTTGAATATTGAGTCACGGAGAAGGAATCTTAAAATATTCTCGTTTTGGATCCCTCCAGAATAACCAGCAGTGAGCTGTGGTACTGGTGCTGGACCCTCCGTAATGTTGTCCTATTTGGATCCCTCCAGAATAACCAGCAGTGAGCTGTGGTACTGGTGCTGGACCCTCCGTAATGTTGTCCTATTTGGATCCCTCCAGAATAACCAGCAGTGAGCTGTGGTACTGGTGCTGGACCCTCCGTAATGTTGTCCTATTTGGATCCCTCCAGAATAACCAGCAGTGAGCTGCGGTACTGGTGCTGGACCCTCCGTAATGTTGTCCTATTTGGATCCCTCCAGAATAACCAGCAGTGAGCTGTGGTACTGGTGCTGGACCCTCCGTAATGTTGTCCTATTTGGATCCCTCCAGAATAACCAGCAGTGAGCTGTGGTACTGGTGCTGGACCCTCCGTAATGTTGTCCTATTTGGATCCCTCCAGAATAACCAGCAGTGAGCTGCGGTACTGGTGCTGGACCCTCCGTAATGTTGTCCTGGATCCCTCCAGAATAACCAGCAGTGAGCTGCGGTACTGGTGCTGGACCCTCCGTAATGTTGTCCTATTTGGATCCCTCCAGAATAACCAGCAGTGAGCTGTGGTACTGGTGCTGGACCCTCCGTAATGTTGTCCTATTTGGATCCCTCCAGAATAACCAGCAGTGAGCTGTGGTACTGGTGCTGGACCCTCCGTAATGTTGTCCTATTTGGATCCCTCCAGAATAACCAGCAGTGAGCTGCGGTACTGGTGCTGGACCCTCCGTAATGTTGTCCTATTTGGATCCCTCCAGAATAACCAGCAGTGAGCTGCGGTACTGGTGCTGGACCCTCCGTAATGTTGTCCTATTTGGATCCCTCCAGAATAACCAGCAGTGAGCTGTGGTACTGGTGCTGGACCCTCCGTAATGTTGTCCTATTTGGATCCCTCCAGAATAACCAGCAGTGAGCTGTGGTACTGGTGCTGGACCCTCCGTAATGTTGTCCTATTTGGATCCCTCCAGAATAACCAGCAGTGAGCTGCGGTACTGGTGCTGGACCCTCCGTAATGTTGTCCTATTTGTTCACCGGAATGTATTTGTTCTACAAAGTTTGTTTCCATCTCAAACGCTCCAATCAGCATGCTGCCACATCTCTGACTCATGCTTAAGCACTAAGGGACCCAGGCACAGCTCCCGCATATTTAGTCTCCGTTTTGTCTTTCAGCTGATTTATATTCAGGGAAGCCACAGAACGATGTGACCGAAACCAATGGCAACAGCAACAAAAATGGCGGGGAACGGGAAAGTGAGCGAGGGGAGCACTACGATATGGGCCCAGAGAAGCTGTGATGATGTTGACGGCGTAGGTCATGCACATGGGAGCTGCTCTAGTTCCGAGGGCGGAGCGCCATGACACACTTAGCGGGCAAAAGCTTCTGTGGCGCCACGGTTTAACGGGCGGAAAGAAGGGAAGGAGAACATTTTAAAAATAAATACAAACGGAAACATGAAAAAGCTCCGGCTGTGAGCGGCTGATGAGAAAGAGAGGGTGCCCATCGTCGTCACCCCCCCCTCCCCGAGCGGTGTGTTCCCCCAAGCATGACTCAACAGCCCCCTCAGTCCCTTGCACTCCCCCTCTCCTCACCTGATGAGCGAAGTAAAGCAACACATGCCCTGTTTGTGTTGCAGTCAGTTGCTGACAGCAGTCTCTGGTTAAGCTTTGTGGGCCTCTGAAAATACTGTTCAATCTCTATTTTAGCCTAGGAAACCAATGACACTTTCGAGTTTAACTTGCTCAAACGCTATTCATTTGAAGGTCTTGAAAAGTTTAACTTTACCAACTTCTATTCAGAGCTGCTCAACATGTTACAATGTGTGCTCAGGGACACCAACATCAAGACATTTCCTGTTATCTGAAACTTGAGTTCTTAACTGTGTCTGAAATTGCATCCCATTCAATTATATAGTGCACTTAAAGCCAAGAGTAGTGCAAGATAAAGGGAATAGAGTGACCTCTGGAAGGAGAACCAGAGGGAGGGGTGTTTGCCTGTCCATACGCAGCTATGCATGGGTTAGCAGCAGATAGCAGCGGTGTGCTAGCTCCCAGCACTACGCGAATGTGTTAGGCTAAGCTAACACGTTTAGCATCTCCAGACCTCCACGCATACAAGCCGCTGATGCGCGCCTTTGTAACGTCTACATTTTCAAATCGATTGGATATACACCATCACAACACATCTATTTATTTTATGCAGGTTTGAAGAAACATTCTGATATGAAGAACATTTATTTCAGAAGAACGTAATGAGTTGATCCACTGTATGTTATCTGGCTATGCGCCATGCCATCGGCTGTAGGCTTGTTCATTTAGCAGACAAGATAGGCTTATAAGTCCCGTGCCATTATATGACATTATAGGATTTCAGTAAGAAGATTATAATGCAGAATAAAAGCGAAAGCATGTTTTTCCCATTCCAGAGCATAATTGTGCACATGAAGTGGCTATGTTGAGCTAAAAGTGATCATTTGAAACGGGTCTTATGTGCTAGATTTAGAGTTACCGTGTTTGGCTACTTTAATTGTGAACGATACAAGCCATAGAATGCCTTAGAAGTCAAAAACGTGTATGGGCTGCATGGTGTGACGATAGACTATCGATGATTTGAGAAAGCTGCTTTAAAAAAAAGCGTGCGCTCTGTTCCTTGCCTCAGGCTGCACACGCTGTTCTCCCATCAAGTTATCATAGTTTCACCCATCACACGATTCATCATTTAATCTTGTGTTTACTACATGTGTAATATTAGTTTCAATTTAGAATGGCTCATTATCAAATGGGCAGGAAAAGGGGCAAGAGAGAAAAAGAAATGTCATCCGTTTGCACTCGAATAGAGAATGGAGGCCACTTTCCCCAGCAGTTCATTTCACTCACTTCGGACAGGCTACTCCGGTTATTTCCTGGTGCAACAAGTGATATTCCTCCCCAACTCTGTATGCCGTAGGCTATCCAACCCTGTCACTTCATTTGGGAAACCAAGTGAAATCTGTTTGGGAACATCGACAGTAACATGTTTTCACAGCGTAACATATGTCATGAAGTTGACAGTCCCCCTCTGCACAATTGAGAAGGAATGAAGGAGAGGGAGAAAGGGAAAGTGGGATACCTAGTCAGTTATTCAACTGAAATGTGTCTTCCGCGTTTAACCCGGCCCCTCTGAAACAGAGAGGGGAGGCGATGGAAACACACAGTGGTGAGATATTCTTTAACTAAAGGTAATGTGTCAGCCTATTAATTATGAAAATATATTTTTTAAATGCCCTGGATTATTCTCAACAACAAATTCACTAAAAATGAAGCTAACTCTGAATTTGTTTCATTTAGGCTAGACCAATTATGTACCACATATCTTAAATCAGTATTGTGTATGTGTTTCTGCCTTGTGTAATATGCGGTAGGCTATGTATTGTATAATGGCACAATCATTATTTTAATTCATGTTTTTTTTTTCGGGTTTAGTCTCATGTATAGGGCTATGCTCTAATATGCATATGATGTTTTTTAAATGAATCATCACGTTAGAAAGCGCTGTCCATTTCAACAACATCCACAACGACCATGTCACTCAAATTCATCATCACATTGAGGTGAGTTTTAATAGTATGATGGGCCTACTGTTTTGATGATCAGTGTTTAATGAGATTTTTAATCGTCTTTGCATTGATGTCAGTGTGGTTAGAGGAACAATAGAGACCTGAGTACCAGGACATTAGGACCTGATGGAGGGACAATAGAGCCCTGAGTACCAGGACATTAGTACCTGATGGAGGGACAATAGAGACCTGAGTACCAGGACATTAGGACCTGATGGAGGGACAATAGAGCCCTGAGTACCAGGACATTAGTACCTGATGGAGGGACAATAGAGACCTGAGTACCAGGACATTAGGACCTGATGGAGGGACAACAGAGCCCTGAGTACCAGGACATTAGGACCTGATGGAGGGACAATAGAGCCCAGAGTACCAGGACATTAGTACCTGATGGAGGGACAACAGAGCCCTGAGTACCAGGACATTAGGACCTGATGGAGGGACAACAGAGCCCTGAGTACCAGGACATTAGGACCTGATGATCGTTAGCGAGCTGGGTATTACTGACACGTTTTTAAAATGTATTTTTAATTTAACCTTTATTTAACTAGGCAAGTCAGTAAACCTGTCTAGGCCTGGGGTTCCGCGTTCCGCTAGCGGAACCCCTCGCCAATAGCCAATGAAGTTGCAGTGTGCCAAATACAAATCAACAGACATCTCATTATTAAAGATAAAATTCTCGTTAATCCAGCCACATTGTCTGATTTCAAAAAGCTTTACAGTGAAAGCTCCACAAACGATTATGTTCGGTCACCACCAACTCACAGAAAAACCCAGCCATTATTCCAGCCAAAGAGAGGAGGCACAAAAAGCACAAATAGAGATAAAATGAATCACTAACCTTTGATGATCTTCATCAGATGACACTCATAGGCCTTCATGTTACACAATACATGTATGTTGTGTACGGTAAAGTTCATATTTATATCCAAAAAGTCTTATTTTACATTGGCGTGTTATGTTCAGTAGTTCCAAAACATGCTGGTGATATTGCAGAGAGCCACATGAATTCACAGAAATACTCATAATAAATGTTGATGAAAAACAACTATTATACATAGAACATTAGATACACTTCTCCTTCATGCAACCACTGTGTCAGATTTTTTAAAAACTTTACGGAAAAAGCATAATCTGAGAACGGCACTCAGAGCCCAAACCAGACAGAGAAATATCCACCATGTTGGGTAGTCAACATTATTCATAAATAGCATTATAAATATTAACTTTACCTTTGATGATCTTCATCAGAATGTACTCCCAGGAATCACAGTTCCGCAATAAATGCTTGTTTTGTTCGATAATGTCCATCATTTATGTCCATTTATGTCCAATAGCTTCTTTTGTTAAGGCATTTGATAAACAAATCCAAAAGCGCGGTCTGGTCCATTCGGACGAAACGTTCAAAAAGTTATATTACAGGTCGAAGAAACTTGTCAAGCTAAGTATAGAAGCAATCTTTAGGATGTTTTTATCATAAAACTTCAATAATGTTCCAACTGGAGAATTCCATTGTCTGTAGAAAAGCAATGTAACGAGAGCTACCTCTCAAGTGAAAGCGCGTGACTGAGAACGAGGCTGTAAGCCCCTTAGTCAAACAGCTCCCATCCGGCCCCCCTTCACATGAGAAGACTGAATCAACATTCTAAAGACAGTTGACATCTAGTGGAAGCCTTAGGAAGTGCAAAATAACACATATCCCACTGTGTATTCGATAGGGGCTGAGTTGAAAAACTACAAACCTCAGATTTCCCACTTCCTGTTTTGATTTTTTTCTCAGGTTTTTGCCTGCCATATGAGTTCTGTTATACTCACAGACATCATTTAAACAGTTTTAGAAACTTCTGAGTGTGTTCTATCCAATACTACTAATAATATGCATATATTAGCATCTGGGACTGAGTAGGAGGCAGTTCACTCTGGGCATGCTATTCATCCAAAAGTGAAAATGCTGCCCCCTATCCCAAACAAGTTAATTAAGAACACATTCTTGTTATATACAATGATGGCCCCCCCGGCCAAACCCGGACTACACTGAGCCAATTGTGCGCCACGCAATGGGACTCCCAATCACGGCCGGTTGTGATGCAGCCTGGATATGCAGAGTGCATAAGAGGGGATTACTGTTTCTAAGAGGTCACTTAGAATGTTACTGCAGTCGTGACTCATAACTGCCGGTGTTGTGGTAAGACCCACACCGCAACACCCTTAAGTATGACCTTTCCCTTCAGCAAAATGATCTGTGTTTTCGGGGTACTCAATCGATATCTTAGCGGGTCAGTTACAGCGGGAGTTCAAGGGTACGCAAGACAAACGAGCAAAAATGCCTGGCCCTGACGGTCCATCCCTCATGTTAATTGGGTGATGTGTAAAGTGACGGGCCGCTCCTAATCCTGTCATTAATCTGGTGATTTGTCACTGGAAGGATACGTCGCCCAGCTGCAACATTGTGCTTCAACCTCACCCTGCCTGACCTCTGCTCTGAATCACTACGCCACACCGAAACTAGCTGTGTTATTGGCGATCTTCCGATAGTTCTACTTAAATGCCGTTTCTAACGCAAACAGCAGATGGATGAATTTGTCTTTAATGTGTTGAGTCGCATTTATAGAGAGCAAATGCTGCTGTCATTTGATGGAAGCGTTTGACGTCACTGTGACTCTTAGGCGGAGTGACAAGAGGCAGATGACGTAGTGCAGTAGTAGAACATGGGTCTGGTTCCAAACCAAAGATCCTGTTCCATAACAAGAGGCTTAGCAGCCATGTTGTAATGATGGTTCACCTTTTGAAGATGAACAAACGGGCTCTTTTGTCTCCTAATCACAGATACTGTATAGTGTGAATATCACCCAGCTGACTAAATGCATCACTCGGCCTCGGAAGAAAAATGCATTCTCCCCAGAGAATCACGCACAGGGCATCTTGCTTTTCTTTGTGTCTTTGACTTTGAGAGAGTTTCTTTGAAGTGTCCCGCCCGGCAGCAGAGCCGGTGAAATGAAGGGGGCTTGCGAGGGCCAGTCCAGCAAACTGCGGAGAATAGCATTAACCTCACCACTAGTAGGTCTTAACTGGAAGCAAAGCAATAAAACAAGCTGGGAGGCGCTGGACTACCAGACAGGCAGACAGGTCTGCAGGCATACAGGCAGAAAGACAGACAGACATGCAGGCAGGCAGAAAGATGAGGCAGACAGACAAATCACAACAACACAATGCAAGGAAAAAAGACACGGTCAACAAACAAATGAATAGATTTTCTCTTTTTCGTATAAAAGTTACATTTTGTCAATCCACTCCAAGGCCAGTGCTATATTCACGGCGGCACGGTGTGAAATAAGTGACACGGCATTTAAATCCATTTTCTATTGTCCCCGCGGAAGTGAACGGTGTTCGGCGAAGGCCTTCCTACCATTGTCGAAGTGAGTCACGGTCAAACGGTAAGACAGAATAAGGCAAACTTTGTGTCCAACGTCTCACTGCGGAGATCCAAAGCAAGGGAGAGGAGCGTACGTTTCTTAAACACAGCTTGGAACTGGGAAACCGTCTTCCAAAGCAGTAGAAAAGAAGAGGCAGACCGTTCTCCAGGCAGACACAATATATTCACTATTTATTTAACTAGGCAAGTCAGTTAAGAACAAATTCTTATTTACAATGACGGCCCACCCCGGCTAAACCCTAACCCGACGCTGGGACTCCTGATCACGGCCAGTTGTGATGCAGCCTGGAATCCAACCAGGGTCTGTAGTGACGCCTGTAGCACTGAGATGCAGTAGACCTTAGACCGCTGCGCCACTCAGGAGCTCTGGTGTGTGTAGCTGTGCAATATATTCCATTTGACTAGAGCTCTCACTTAGTGTTAGTAGTGGTTTCCTGCTGGGGTAGTAATGTGAGTTTTTGGTCTTGGTAGTGTATAATGCTGCAATGAGTAAATTGGCTGTGATATTAGGTGCCCCTTAACCCACCCAATGTTTCTTTAATGGTGAACTTTGACAGCGGGAACTGAAGACAGTAGAATAGAAGTCATTGTGAGGAGGATGATAACCGAGTACCTATGCCCTGTCGTGATTGGACAGGGAAATTTGATTCGCAACCGGTACTTCTCATCAACCCCTATACAGGTGTTGTAATACAGATAACGTCTGAGATTCGCCACACACAATCTCTCTCTCTCTCTCTCTCCTCTCTCTCTCTCTCTCTCTCTCTCTCTTCTCTTTCTCTTTCTCTTTCTCTTTCTCTTTCTCTTTCTCTTTCTCTCTCTTTCTCTCTCTCTCTCGTGCCCGTAGGAACAGTCACTCTCAAATCAATATGTTGCCCCTTTCTTTATTCTGCTAGGATTGTTCCAGAGAGTGGGGAGGTGATCTGTCAGACGGCCGGGCTGAGCTCACAGTCTGCCCGGCGACGCTCACACCCTTCATTTGGGACACAGTGCCAGACCTCGCTAACCTTTGAGTGATTATGTTCCATCCTCTCTCTCTCTCTCTTCTCAATCTCACTTTCCCTCTTCTCTCTCTCTCTCTCTCTCTCTCTCTCTGACTCTTCTATATCTCTCTTTCCCCATTTTGTTTTCTTTTATCCCGTCCGTGCAGTGCAGTCTGACATGGGGCGGTGTGACACACACACAGTCTGTCCCACCTCTCCCCCAACAAGCCTCAGGTGCGCCCACTCAGCACCCGGTGCCAGTTTCCATTACGGCAGGCCTTACATCACCCACACCAAGGCCACAAGGAAGAGCCATCCATCTCCCTGTGGTTGTGGGAGGTGGAACACACAGTAGAGATGCATAGGGTTCTTTTATTTGATTTACAATGGATATAGCCCTAAATGGCTGTATGGCCAATGCTGTCACAGAAGAGGCTTTGTATTGACTGGAGACGGGATCTTTAGTTTCTCTTTGGGGGAAAGTAATATTCCTCCGCTGCTGTTTTCATCACAACACCCCGAGCCATGCACCCTACTTCCCCCATCATAGGGAGCCATGCACCCTACTTCCCCCATCATAGGGAGCCATGCACCCTACTTCCCCCATCATAGGGAGCCATGCACCCTACTTCCCTCATCATAGGGAGCCATGCACCCTACTTCCCTCATCATAGGGAGCCATGCACCCTACTTCCCCCATCATAGGGAGCCATGCACCCTACTTCCCCCATCATAGGGAGCCATGCACCCTACTTCCCCCATCATAGGGAGCCATGCACCCTACTTCCCCCATCATAGGGAGCCATGCACCCTACTTCCCCCATCATAGGGAGCCATGCACCCTACTTCCCCCATCATAGGGAGCCATGCACCCTACTTCCCCCATCATAGGGAGCCATGCACCCTACTTCCCTCATCATAGGGAGCCATGCACCCTACTTCCCCCATCATAGGGAGCCATGCACCCTACTTCCCCCCCATCATAGGGAGCCATGCACCCTACTTCCATAGGGAGCCATGCATCATAGGGAGCCATGCACCCTACTTCCCACCCTATCATCAGGGAGCCATGCACCCTACTTCCCCCATCATAGGGAGCCATGCACCCATCATCATAGGGAGCCATGCACCCTTCCCCCATCATTCCCCCCCCATCATAGGGAGCCATGCACCCTACTTCCCCCATCATAGGGAGCCATCATTCCCCCCCATCATAGGGAGTGCTCCCCCCATAATACTTACAAGAAGTATCATAGGGAGCACAAAATGATCAGTAACACTGGTATCTACGAGTGATTGCACTGTAATTAAACACACACAGAGGGAATGCTGGGTAATTGATGCACATTGATCTCTTGACAAGATAACTCTTCCCTCTATTGTTGCGACTCGGCAGGAAAATAGGGAGCTAAAAAATAATTTGTCTGACAGAAATGCAGGCACTGGAAGTAAAGAAGGGGAAAACAGAGAAACGACAGAACGAGATCAATATCACTTGGAAAAGGAAGAAATGAATTCAGTTTTTCCGGGGTAAAAATATCTAATGGGTTGATATGGGTTAAAGATGACGTTGTTTTGCCCTTGGGGCTAATAGACTGTTAGACTAGAGAAAAATGACATAGTTCTGTCTCAACTCTCCTGGTCTACTCACTGCACTGTAGATACATCTCTCCACTCTCACCTTGTCTCTCTGTATCTCCACTCTCACCTTGTCTCTCTGTATCTCCACTCTCACCTTGTCTCTCTGTATCTCCACTCTCACCTTGTCTCTCTGTAACTCCACTCTCACCTTGTCTCTCTGTAACTCCACTCTCACCTTGTCTCTCTGTATCTCCACTCTCACCTTGTCTCTCTGTATCTCCACTCTCACCTTGTCTCTCTGTATCTCCACTCTCACATTGTCTCTCTGTATCTCCACTCTCACATTGTCTCTCTGTATCTCCACTCTCACCTTGTCTCTCTGTATCTCCACTCTCACCTTGTCTCTCTGTATCTCCACTCTCACCTTGTCTCTCTGTATCTCCACTCTCACCTTGTCTCTCTGTATCTCCACTCTCACCTTGTCTCTCTGTATCTCCACTCTCACCTTGTCTCTCTGTATCTCCACTCTCACCTTGTCTCTCTGTATCTCCACTCTCACCTTGTCTCTCTGTATCTCCACTCTCACCTTGTCTCTCTGTATCTCCACTCTCACCTTGTCTCTGTATCTCCACTCTCACCTTGTCTCTCTGTATCTCCACTCTCACCTTGTCTCTGTATCTCCACTCTCACCTTGTCTCTCTGTATCTCCACTCTCACATTGTCTCTGTATCTCCACTCTCACCTTGTCTCTCTGTATCTCCACTCTCACCTTGTCTCTCTGTATCTCCACTCTCACCTTGTCTCTCTGTATCTCCACTCTCACCTTGTCTCTGTATCTCCACTCTCACCTTGTCTCTCTGTATCTCCACTCTCACCTTGTCTCTCTGTATCTCCACTCTCACCTTGTCTCTCTGTATCTCCACTCTCACCTTGTCTCTCTGTATCTCCACTCTCACCTTGTCTCTCTGTATCTCCACTCTCACCTTGTCTCTCTGTATCTCCACTCTCACCTTGTCTCTCTGTATCTCCACTCTCACCTTGTCTCTCTGTATCTCCACTCTCACCTTGTCTCTCTGTATCTCCACTCTCACCTTGTCTCTCTGTAACTCCACTCTCACCTTGTCTCTCTGTATCTCCACTCTCACCTTGTCTCTGTATCTCCACTCTCACCTTGTGTCTCTGTATCTCCACTCTCACCTTGTCTCTCTGTATCTCCACTCTCACATTGTCTCTGTATCTCCACTCTCACCTTGTCTCTCTGTATCTCCACTCTCACCTTGTCTCTCTGTATCTCCACTCTCACCTTGTCTCTCTGTATCTCCACTCTCACCTTGTCTCTGTATCTCCACTCTCACCTTGTCTCTCTGTATCTCCACTCTCACCTTGTCTCTGTATCTCCACTCTCACCTTGTATCTCCACTCTCACCTTGTCTCTCTGTATCTCCACTCTCACCTTGTCTCTCTGTATCTCCACTCTCACCTTGTCTCTCTCACCTTGTATCTCCACTCTCACCTTGTCTCTCTGTATCTCCACTCTCACCTTGTCTCTCTGTATCTCCACTCTCACATTGTCTCTGTATCTCCACTCTCACATTGTCTCTCTGTATCTCCACTCTCACCTTGTCTCTCTGTATCTCCACTCTCACCTTGTCTCTCTGTATCTCCACTCTCACCTTGTGTCTCTGTATCTCCACTCTCACCTTGTGTCTCTGTATCTCCACTCTCACCTTGTCTCTCTGTATCTCCACTCTCACCTTGTCTCTCTGTATCTCCACTCTCACCTTGTCTCTCTGTATCTCCACTCTCACCTTGTCTCTCTGTATCTCCACACCTCACCCTCATGTCACCTCGTATCCTGATCTGACGACTGATTAGACGGGCTCGATGGGTGCCGTTCAGATTGAGATTTTAGTGTACATGCTTTCTGGTACGGCGCCATCCAAGTGGCCTCGCTGTTTAGCTGTGCATGCGCGCAAGTACAGGTTCAGAAACTGTCAGCCCAGCAGTGATTATCCGCGAAATGCCAGCTTCATTACTGAATCCGGTTTCATCTTCTTATTTTTTAAGGAACCTTCGGGCTCAGCATGAATTCATTTGCATTGGGACTGGAGACATACTTTGACCATACTTTGCACCAGTGTCCAACAAAGCCCATCTGTTTATTTCCCCAAAATCTAAACACACATCTGTTCCTGCATACCATGTCGCTATTTGTGATTAGGTGGGTGTATGACGGCTACATCACCAAGAGTTTAGGGGGGACTCATCTACATCACCGAGAGTGTATTTATACTCACCTAGCGTAAATTGTCGCTCATCTTTAGCCTCTATGCATTGTGGACCGGCTATTTATTTATTCATGGGTAGATTTTCTGTCTCTGCTTTTGATGAATCGGTGTTCTGCTGTTGGAATCCATGTAAACAGAGACCCCTCCTTCATCCCTCTCGCCCTCCCTCCACTTGCATCCTTCCATTCCATATACTCTCATTTCAATGCTAACACTAAACCCTCCATGTCGCACCTTCCATCTGGACGACGTAGGTGTTTTGATCTGACAAGCTCTCCGAGAGAAAGAGCTTAAACATGCCAGGTTTAGGCCTTTTCAGGCCCCCTGTGGAGACAATATGGACCAGAGGACGAGACAGCTCAGCAACTTTGAGGGATAAACTGCTCTAGCCAACAACTGCAGGCTTTTATTTGAGTGTGTGTGTGTGTGTGTGTGTGCGAGAGTGTGTTTTGGTGTGTGTGTGTGTGTGTGTGTGTGTGTGTGTGTGTGTGTGTGTGTGTGTGTGTGTGTGTGTGTGTGTGTGTGTGCGTGCGTGCGTGCGCCCCCTACTTGCAGTAAAGTCTATCCCCTCAGCAGCCCCTCTCTTGCCAGGCGTAGTTACCCAGCCTATCCATCAGAGTACCAGGCCTCTCTCGTTGAAGTGTCCCCGTCTTTTGCTCTGTCAGGCCGACCACACACTGGGTTTGACTTCGTTTAGCCAAATCATATTTCACACTTGCTTTGTTGTGATACATTTTATGGCTTTCTCGCTGATTCTGCATTTCTCGGGCTTGCTTATAAGAACGGCACACACATGAACAAACACCCATGCAAACAAACACAGCCATTCTACGTCTGTCTGTGTGCTTGAGGGATGTTTGTTTTTGCTTCCCTTTAGGACGTTTCCAAAGTCCATTTTCATCTCGAGGTATTCGAAGTTGCTCAGCTCAGTTGTTATGACTCTGCTGGCTTCTCATTTTCCACACCAACACTACTGTATCAGTAGCACCATTAGAGTCCAATCTGCCAGGAGATTGGACAGCGAGGACAAATGGATAGAGAGACTTTTCATTTGGCTTCCAATAAGACAGCATCTGTAAAACACCACCTTCAGTGTGACACGTCCAGGCATCTAACTATACTCTACACACACACACACACACACACACACACACACACACACACACACACACACACACACACACACACACACACACACACACACACACACACACACACACACACACACACACACACACACACACACACACACACACACACACACACACACACACACACACACACACACACTGTAGAGATTAGTGCCTCAACAGAGCCATAATGGACTTATTAGCCGGCTAAGCACCCACGCCTGGACAGACACATCTATTACATAATGTAGACCTTCAGACATGGGCAGCCCCAAACAGGATTTACCTCAGGTAATCCCCCCTTTCTCTCTATCGCTCACAATTCAAATTCAATTCAAGGGGCTTAATTGGCACGGGAAACATATGTTTACATTGCCAAAGCAAGTGAAAGAGATAATAAACAAAGGTGAAATGAACAAGAAAGAAATCTACAGTAAACGTTACGCTAAAAAAGTTCCAGAAGAATGAAGACATTTCAAATGTCATATACACTGTTGTAATGTTGTGCAAATAGTGAAAGGGAAAATAAATTAACATAAACATGGGTTGTATTTACAATGGTGTTTGTTCTTCACTGGTTGCCCTTTTCTTGTGGCAACAGGTCACAAATCTTGCTGCTGTGATGGCACACTGTGGGATTTCACCCAATAGACATGGGAGTTTATCAAAATTGGGTTTGTTTTTTTATTCTTTGTGGATCTGTGTAATCTGAGGGAAATATGTTTCTCTATTATGGTCATACATTGGGCAAGAGGTTAGGAAGTACAGCTCAGTTTCCATTTCTGTGGGCAGTGTGCACATAGCCTGTCTTCTCATGAGAGCCAGGTCTGCCAACGGCGGCCTTTCTCAATAGCAAGGCTATGTTTACTGAGTCTGTACATTGTCAAAGCAGCACATTTGCTGCACATTTGTTGTTGTGTACATGGATTTTATAATGTTGTATGTTTTTTCCCCAAAACCACCCTCCATCACTTTGTATGGCAGACCATCATGCCAAATGAAGATTTTTTTTTTTTATCAATAAAGCATGAGAAGACTTTGCCTTTGTTTTGGTTTGTTTGTCAAAATAGGGTGTGGTCTGTCATACGATACTTTGGTAAAAAGCCAATTTGACATTTGCTCAGTATATTGTTTTAACTGAGGAAATGTACGAGCCTGCTGTTAATGATAATACAGAGGATTTTCCAAATGTTGCTGTTTGACGCATATTCCTCAGAAGTTATTGGGAGCAAATTTGTCTCCACTTTTGGGGATTGGGGTGATCAGTCCTTTGGTTCCAAATATTGGGGAAGATGCCAGAGCTAAGGATGATGTTAAAGAGGTTTAGCATAGCCAATTGTAATTTGTGGTCTGTATATGTTATCATTCCATTGAGGATACCATCAACACCACAGGCCTTTTTGGTTTGAAGAGTTTTTATTTTGTCCTGTAGCTCATTCAATGTAATTGGAGAATCCAGTGGGTTCTA
Organism: Oncorhynchus keta; assembly: GCF_023373465.1. NCBI lineage: Eukaryota > Metazoa > Chordata > Actinopteri > Salmoniformes > Salmonidae > Oncorhynchus > Oncorhynchus keta. The sequence continues at coordinate 3,017,703 of NC_068436.1, read as the reverse complement.
GTAGTCTTTAATAGTTTATTCTAAGATTTGTATTTGATTTCTGTTTGTTCTTTGTTATAGGGACAAAACGATAGGAGAGGTGGTTTATCCATACATCTCCATTTTGGATAGATAACTCTTCCTGTTTTCGTTTGTTTAGGTTTTCCAACTTTCCCAGAAATGGTTAGATTCTATAGATTATTCAATTACATTGAGCTGATTATCTTGCTCTCTCTCTCTCTCAAACACTCCAGAGCTCTCTCTCTTTAAAAAGCTCTCATCTGCCACAACAACCTCTCTCTCTCTCTCTCTCTCTCTCTCTCTCTCTCTCTCTCTCCATGAGCGACATGATTTATTCAGGTAATATACTCTTATCAACATCACCTAATAAGATTCCCTGGCGCTGTCGGGGAGGGTGGAGTCACAGGATTAGGTAAACATGCTTTTTAATCAAAAGCTCATATGAAATGGTCTGGTTTCATTATAATTATCTCTTAGTATGTTTTAGTGTTGTCACATCGAGGTCTGTGGCAGTCATGACACTTTGCCAGCCGATTATGGTCATGCAGAAGACTGCCTGTCTCCCGGTAATGCACCGTTAACCACGCCTTTGGAACGTCTACAGTGAAAAAGGTCTACTAGATACATTTTTACATACACCGTCACAATAAAGCCATTATTTATTTTAGTCGGGTCTAAAGAAACATTCAGACATGAAGAAAATGCATTACCAGGAGAACAGAATATGAGTTGTTCTCTATGCCTGTATGTTATCTGACTATGCGGCACGCCATCGGCTGCAGGCTTGTTCATTTAGCTTACAAGATATGCTTATAAGTCCTGTGCCATTATGTTATATTATGTGATTTCATAGTAAGAATAATAATATTGAACTTAGCTGAATAAAATCGAAACGATTTGTTTCCCATTACGGAGCGAGTGCACATACGAAGTGGCCATGTTGAGCGTGAAAGTGATCGTTTGAAACAGGTCCCAGCGTAGCGCCCCATATTAATCAGCATATTCAACAGCATTTACCAAATATATTACCTCCAACAGTGTTATCTTGTGATCAAGCCATCAATGTTTTGTGATTATTGGTGTCGTAAAAATGTTAGCTAACGGGTTAGCAATTAGCAGGTTTGACATTTCAGTGGAAATATTGCTCCTCTCAGCTTTTTGCGAAGCGGGTTAGCGAAACAATACCGTATTATCGGCATATCGTCCACAGTTACTGGCAACCTTGCAATTTTGTAAATCTTCCAGATGTATGTGTTTTTAATTTTGTTCAGAAAAGAGACACCAACGACGTATTCAAAGTGTTTACTAGATAGCTGACTAGTTTGCTAGCCTTCCAGAAAAAATATAAATAATTGCCTGTCATCTTTTCATTATTACATTTACATTTACATTTAAGTCATTTAGCAGACGCTCTTATCCAGAGCGACTTACAAATTGGTGCATTCACCTTATGACATCCAGTAGAATAGTCACTTTACAATAGTGCATCTAAATCTTAAAGGGGGGGATTATGTAGCCCGGTGCTCCCTGCTGTACAGTAGACTCTTAAAAATGGATCTTCACCAACATCTTCTTCAGAGGTGTAACCAAATAATGTCTCATTACTTGTTTTACAGCTTAATCTTATGTTTTGAGAAAGTAGATAACAGTTTAATACTAACAATGATTAGTATGAATAATTTAGGTAAAAAGTTGCATATTAATTCAATTGTGTGTGGTCTGTCGCCCAGTCAAATTTGACATTATACAACGTGTCCCACAAAATGTGTATATATATATATATATATGTATATATGTATATATATATATATAGATATAGATACATATATGACTTTTTTAGAAAAATCTCAAAACCTAAACTCAAAACCTAAACTCAAAACCTAATCTCAAAACCTCAAAACCTAAACTGCAATGAAAATCAGTGGTCAGCTAGCTAGAAGGGTGTCTTTAGTCGCAAAACATACCATTGTTTTCCAGGCCATATGAATGTTGAGCTCGAAGCGATTTAATCCTCCAACCGCTAGACAGTGTCAAAAGTTAGGGTCTGTCCGATGTTGGGGGAACATTAGCTATATGCTAGAGTTTAGAGTTATTTGGCAACTTTAGTTGTGAATGATACAAACCTTAGACTGTCTTAGAAATCGAAACATGCACGGTGTGACTGTAGACTATTGGTGATTTTAGAAATGTAGCAAAAAGAGCTTGCTCTGTTCCTTGCCTCAGGCTACATAGCTGTTCTCTCCTCACGTGACCATTTATTCACCCATTAGACTATTCTCAATTGAACCTTGTCTTTACTAATATGTAATATTAGTTTTGATTTAGAATGGCTCACTTTCAGAAATGGGCAGGAACAGGGCAGGGAGAAAAAAGACATAATCTGTATGCTCTGAATAGCCGTGCGCTTTCCCACCAGTCCATGTTGTCGGCTACTTTGGTTTCATAGCATGTGCTTCATATGAGCAGCTCAGCAATAAATAGAACAGCACTTATTTCATTCCGCGCATCAACCACTGCTTGAGGATCGTGCTCTCGCTGCCCGACAGGTGATATCCCGCCCAAACTATGTATGCCACGGGCTCTCCAAACTTGTTCCTGCATCTACCCAATGCTTCGTTTTGGAAACCAAGTGAAATCCATTCAATTGTAACATGTTTTTAGCAAAATGAAACATATTTCATTGAACGGTTGACAGCCCGCTTGCGCCCTCGAGAAAGGAATGAAGGGGAGAGGAGGAGATGGAAATGCATGGTAGTGAGATATTCTGTATGGCTAAAGGTTATGTGTCACCAAATTAATTAATATATATATATATATATATATATATATATTTTTAAATCCTTATTACTAGACTATTCAAAAATCAATTGTAGGCTAACTGTAATCTGCCCTGCACAGTCAATAAACCAGCTGCATCGCCAAGGCCTAGACGTTCTCTCCCAGACTTGTGGATAGAAAGTGTAGCATAAGGTAAGCAGTCCATCCAGTATGCATATTACCATCCACACTCAAAGGCCATTGCTAGAATTGGTTTAATATTGGAGTATAGGCTAACTAGACCAATTAGGCACCAAACACATCTTAAATATTTTTTTTTCATGTGTTTCCGTCTTGTGAAATAATGCGGTCGGCTATGTACAATCATTATTTTCATTCTGTTTTTTTTTTTTTGGGGGGGGGGGCTTTGGCACATTAATAAGCTCTATGCGTAAGCTCTACTACAGACATGAGCGGTTTGACTGAATCCTCACCTTATAAAGTGCTGTCCATTTCGTTGTGTTTGGCTTTGAAACAAGATCCACAACAACCATGTTTTACACTGTTTCAACATGCTGCTGAGCTTCGTTTCTTTACGTTGATCAGTCACAGTGAGGTGAGTTTTAAAAGTCAGCCTGCTGTTCTGATGATATGTTTGATGTGAATTTCGATTACGTTTGCTTTGATGTCGGAGTGGTTAGAGGGACAATAGAGCCCTGAGTACCAGGCCATTAGGACCTGATGGTAGTTAGCGAGTTGAGTGCTACCAACGCATGTCCTGGGGGCATAAAAGGAGATTTACGTGACTCAACGGTCACGTGGAATTTGACTACGGTCATGACCCATGATCGCTGGTGTAGAGGTAACACAGTCACCACAACAGCCCTGGTCAAATGACATGTTGGGGGTGGGTGACTCAAAGATGGAAGGGAGGAGGGGTATGGAATGGCTAGTGGCTTCTGAGAGAAGGGGGCAGCAGAGAGGGGTACGGCTAGAGAAAAATAGTGATGAGAGAGTGACATCGATCTGTAGAGAGACAGAAATAGAAATTGCAAGAGACATAAGGAATGGAGTTAGATTCAGAGAGAGAATCTCTATATTGGGTGTTCCATCAATATGTGATGGAAGTTGTGATGGAAGCTGTGATGGAAGTTGAAACACACTAGAAGCCTGACTCTCTCCTTGTCTCTTTCTTTCTCCATTCAATCCCTTTCTCTTTCTATGTCGATTTGATCTCTCTCTCTCTCTATCTTTCTCTCTTGATATTCCCTCTGCACACTTCATCTCTGAAATGGATACACACAACTACATACACACTTCTACTTACACTACTACTACACACTACTGTTTACACACTACTATATACACAACTACATACACACAACTACATACGCACTTCTACTTACACTACTACTACACACTACTGTTTACACACTACTATACACACAACTACATACACACTACTACATACTCACTACTACTTCACACTTCTACGTCACACTACTATTCACACACTACTATTTATACTATATACACACTACTACATACACATAACTACATACACACTTCTACTACTACTACACACTACTGTTTACACACTACTACATACACATAACTACATACTTCTACTTACACTACTACTACACACTACTGTTTGCACACTACTATATACACACAACTACATACACACATACTACATTATTCATCTCATATGAATATGTATATACTGTACTCTATATCATCTACTGCATCCTTATGTAATCATGTATCACTAGCCACTTTAACTATGCCACTTTGTTTACCTACTCATCTCATATGTATATACTGTACTCGATACCATCTACTGTATCTTGCCTATGCTGCTCTGTACCATCACTCATTCATATATCTTTATGTACATATGCTTATCCCCTTACACTGTGCATAAGACAGTAGTTTTGGAATTGTTAGTTAGATTACTTGTTGGTTATTACTGCATTGTCGGAACTAGAAGCACAAGCATTTCGCTACTATTAACATCTGCTAAACATGTGTATGTGACAAATGACTTCTACTTACACTACTACTACACACTACTGTTTACACACTACTACTACATACACATAACTACTACGCACTTCTACACACTACTACTACACACTACTATTTACACACTACTACACACTACTACACTACTACACAACTACATACACACTTCTACTACACTACATACACTTACTACACTACTACTACACACTACACACTACTACTACACACACTACACACTACTACACACACTACATACATATGCACTTTACACACTACTACTACATACACACTACTACTACACTACTACACACTACTCACACTACTACACACAACTACATACACACTACATACGCACTACACACTACTACTACACACTACACACTACTACATACACACTACACACTTCTACGTCACACACTACACATGCACTACTACTTCACTACTACTTCTCAATACCACATACACACTACGACCGACTCACTACTACACTACTATTCACACACTACTACCTACTCACTACTACCTTCTCAATACCACATACACACTACGACCGACTCACTACTACCCACACACTACTAGATACACACTACTACATGAACACTACGACATACACACTACTACATGCACACTACTACATACACACTACTTCATACACACTGCTGCATTCACACTACAACATATTCACTACTGCATACACATTACTGCATTCACACTACTACAAACACACTAATACATACACAATACTACATGTAGTCGTGGCCAAACATTTTGAGAATGACACAAATATTAATTTCCACAAAGTTTGCTGCTTCAGTTTCTTTAGATATTTTTGCCAGATGTTACTATGGAACACTGAAGTATAATTATAAGCATTTCATAACTGTGTCAAAGGCTTTTATTGACAATTACATAAAGTTGATGCAAAGAATCAATATTTGCAGCGTTGACCCTTCTTTTTCAAGACCTCTGCAATCCGTCCTGGCATGCTGTCAATTAACTTCTGGACCACATCCTGACTGATGGCAGCCCATTCTTGCATAATCAATGCTTGGAGTTTGTCAGAATTTGTGGATTATTGTTTGTCCACCCGCCTCTTGAGGATTGACCACAAGTTCTCAATGGGTTTAAGGTCTGGGGAGTTTCATGGCCACGGACCCAAAATATTGATGTTTTGTTCCCCGAGCCACTTAGTTATCACTTTTGCCTTATGGCAAGGTGTTCCATCATGCTAGAAAAGGCATTGTTTGTCACCAAACTGTCCCTGGGTGGTTGGGAGAAGATGCTCTCGGAGGATGTGTTGGTACCATTCTTTATTCAAGGCTGTGATCTTAGGCAAAATTGTGAGTGAACCCAATTCCTTGGATGAGAAGCAACCCCACACATGAATGGCCTCAGGATGCATTACTGTTGGCACGACACAGGACTGATGGTAGGGCTCACCTTGTCTTCTCCGGACAAGCTTTTTTCCAGATGCCCCAAACAATTCGAAAGGGGATTCATCAGAGAAAAGGACTTTACCCCAGTCCTCAGCGGTCCAATCCCTGTACCTTTTGCAGAATATCAGTCTGTCCCTGATGTTTTTCCTGGAGAGAAGTGGCTTCTTTGCTGCCCTTCTTGACACAAGGCCATACACACTACTACATACACACTACTACATACACACTACTACATACACACAACTACATACACACTACTACATACACACAACTACATACTCACTAAAATATACTCAACACTAGATACACACTACTACATACACACTACTACATACACACTACTACATAAACACTACTACATACACACTACTACATACACACAACTACATACACACTACTACATACACACAACTACAAAATCACTAAAATATACTCAACACTAGATACACACTACTACTTACAGACTACTACATACGGTCAACTACATATACTACTACTTACACACTACTACATACATACTACTTCCTACTCACTACTAGATACACACTAAACCATACTCACTACTAGATACACACTACTACATACACACTAAAACATACTACTAGATACACACTACTAGATACACACTAAAACATACTCACTACTAGATACACACTAACTACATACACACGACTACATACACACTGCTACATATGTACTACTACATACACACTGCTACATACTCGCTACTACATACACACTGCTACATACTCACTACTGCATACACACTGCTACTTACTCACTACTAGATACACACTGCTACATATGCACTACTACATACACACTGCTAATTACTCACTGCTAGATACACACTACTACATACACACTGCTACATATGCACTACTACATACACACTGCTACATACTCACTACTACATACACACTGCTACATACTCACTACTACATACACACTTCTACATACTTACTACTACATACACACTACTAGATACACACTGCTACATACACACTGATACTTACTCACTACTAGATACACACTGCTACATATGCACTACTACATACACACTGCTACTTACTCACTACTAGATACACACTGCTACATACACACTGCTACTTACTCACTGCTAGATACACACTGCTACATACTCACTACTACATACACACTGCTACATACACACTGCTACATACTCACTACTACATACACACTGCTACATACACACTGCTACATACACACTGCTACATACTCACTACTACATACACACTGCTACATACACACTGCTACATACTACTACATACACACTACTACATACACACTGCTACATACACACTGCTACATACTCGCTACTACATACACACTGCTACATACACACTGCTACATACACACTGCTACATACTCGCTACTACATACACACTGCTACTTACTCACTGCTAGATACACACTACTACATAAACACTGCTACATACACACTGCTACATACTCGCTACTACATACACACTGCTACATACACACTACTACATACAAACTGCTACATATGCACTACCACATACACACTGCTACATACTCGCTACTACATACACACTGCTACATACGTACTACTACATACACACTACTGCATACACACTGCTACATACACACTACTGCATACACACTGCTACTTACTCACTGCTAGATACTCGCTACTACATACACACTGCTACATACTTACTGCTACATACTCGCTACTACATACACACTGCTACATACTTACTACTGCACTACTACACTACTAGATACACACTGCTACATACACACTGACTACATACTAGATACACACTGCTACATATGCACTACTACATACACACTGCTACACTCACTACTGCTACATACACACTGCTACTACATACACACTGCTACATATACACACTACTACTACACACTGCTACATACACACTGCTACATACTCACTGCTACATACACACTACTACATACACACTGCTGCATACATACTACATACTACTACATACACATACACACTGCTACATACACACTGCTACATACACTACATACACACTGCTACATACTACATACACACTACTACATACACAAAACATACTCACACTGCTACATACTCACTACTACATACACACTGCTACATACTCGCTACTACATACACACTACTACATACACACTAAAACATACTCACTACTATACACACTGCTACATACACACTGCTACATACTCACTACTACATACACACTACTACATACACACTAAAACATACTCACTACTAGATACACACTACTACATACACACTGCTACATATGCACTACAACATACACACTAAAACATACTCACTACTATACACACTACTACATACACACTGCTACATATGCACTACCACATACACACTGCTACATACTCACTACTACATACACACTGCTACATACTCACTACTACATACACACTGCTACATATGCACTCCTACATACTCGCTACTACATACACACTGCTACATACACACTACACACTGCTACATACACAATGCTACATATGCACACCACATACAAACATACTACATACTACATACTCACTACTACATACACACTGCTACATACACGCTACTACATACACACTACTACATACACACTAAAACATATTCACTACTATACACACTACTACATACACACTGCTACATGCTACATACACACTGCTACATAATCACTACTACATACACACTACTACATACACACTAAAACATATTCACTACTATACACACTACTACATACACACTGCTACATATGCTACACATACACACTGCTAAATAATCGCTACTACATACACACTGCTACATACTCACTACTACACACACTGCTACATACACACTACTACATACACACATACACACTGCTACATACTCACTACTACATACACTACTACATACACACTGCTACATAATCACTACATACACACTACTACATACACACTAAAACATACTCACTACTATACACACTGCTACATACACACTGCTACATATCACTACACACACTACACATACACTGCTATACTCACTACTACATACACACTACTACATACACACTGCTACATACTCACTACACTACACACTGCTACATACACACTGCTACATATGCTACATACTACTACTACACACACTACATACTCACTACTACATACACACTACTACATACACACTGCTACATATGCACTATACACACTGCACTACTACATACTCACTGCTACATATGCACTACTACATACACACTGCTACATACTCACTACTACATACACACTGCTACATACTCACTACTACATACACACTGCTACATATGCACTACTACATACTCGCTACTACATACACACTGCTACATACACACTACCACATACACAATGCTACATATGCACTACCACATACACACTGCTACATACTCGCTACTACATACACACTGCTACATACTCACTACTACATACACACTGCTACATACACACTACTACATACACACTGCTACATACTCACTACTACATACACACTACTACATACACACTACATATTCACTACTACATACACACTACTACATACACACTGCTACATACACACTGCTACATAATCGCTACTACATACACACTACTACATACACACTAAAACATATTCACTACTATACACACTACTACATACACACTGCTACATATGCCCTACCACATACACACTGCTACATAATCACTGCTACATACTCACTACTACATACACACTGCTACATACACACTGCTACATACACACTGCTACATACTCACTACTACATACACACTGCTACATATGCACTACTACATACTCACTACTACTGACGCTCTACTACTTACAGACAATCATCTGATTGTTCCCCTCACCTCTCATATGGCTGTGGCCAGGACTTCTGAACGAATTGATTATAATTACAAATGTAATATCCCCCCAACCATTTGAAATACATCTGGAATGGGCATCACGCTGAAGTCCGAGGTGACTTAACGTGAAGGGTTACAAATCTAACCTGTATGGTTCACCTGGAGCCGTTGAATCAGGCTTTCTTGGAATACAAACGTTACATGTGTGCACTTAGGTAGGTACAAAGGATGAGATTTTGTGGTGCACTTTGAAAGTGTTGGGTGTGTGTGTACGCGCATGTGTGCTAGACTGTATGCTCTTATGTTTGTACGTGTGTGTGTGTGTGTGTGTGTGTGTGTGTGTGTGTGTGTGTGTGTGTGTGTGTGTGTGTGTGTGTGTGTGTGTGTGTGTGTGTGTGTGTGTGTGTGTGTGTGTGTGCTAGTTTGTGCTAGTGTGTGTGTCTCGTCTCTCTGTAGGCCTATTTGTTTTCTGTTTCATGATTCACTCTTCCTATATTGGGTATTTACTGAGTACATATGTATCCAGGTGACCACTGGCAGCATTGTCGATGCTCACAGCCATACAACATGACATTTACATCAGTGATTGGTAGTTCATATTTAACTAAAATATGTATTTAATTTAACTTTGCGAGTCAGTTAAGAACAAATTATTATTTACAATGACAGCCTATCCCAGATGACACTGGGCTAATTGTGCACCACCCTATGGGAATCCTAATCACGACCAGTTGAGAATCAGCCTGGAATTGAACCGGGGTCTTTAGTGACGCCTCTAGCACATAGATGCATTGTCTTAGACCGTAGTTCACACACATCTTGTTTTCTCATCCTGGAACATATAGCATGTTTACAGCTCTCGCTCTCACTCTCGCTCTCTCTGCATCAGCCAACAACATTCAATGCACCCTTTGCTTCCAACTTTTACTTGACCAATCTCACTGTGACCGTACCATACTTAAAGATATCGTTCAGCCAAATTACATAATCACATATTGGCTTCCTTATCCCATTAAGTGGTCTATGGAAAAGGTATGACAGCAAACTCTGCTTTGGTTTTCATTTTTGTCGGAAAGGAAACCAATATGTTTTTTAAAATATTTTTTTTAACTTCTCTGCTTCCTGTCTTCTGCTATACTTTCAATACATGTTATCTAATAGACTCCCAATCAGCAGAGTTCTCCTCTCAAATTCTGGTATCCTCACAGTCGTCGGGCTTTCACATATACTTGCTCGTATTAAAACATGTTGCCCTAGGCTGTAGATACATCACGGCCGTACATGTAGTAAACTAAGTCTTGTCAAAGCCAGAACGGCCCATAGGGCAGGAACCTATCGGTGTTGGATAAGAATTACTGACGTGTTGTCCCACATTTATTTATGATAGCTTGTTGTTGACTCGATCATTTTTAGACGGACAAAATAGATGTCCGCTCAATGTTGCGATATGTTTTCTTTCACAGAAGTTGTCCTATAGTCAATGTAACACTTTTTTTTTTCTCCCCCATCATGGTTTTATGTCGTCTTATTTTGAGGTGTTTGAACGAAGGGCTCAGACCCACTATCTCTCGTGACATCGGCTGCGTCACTGAACGAGTGTGGGCTTTGTGCCGATGGTCTGACTCTGACTCTGTCGCTGTCATTTCCTTTTCGTCGAACTCTCTTCTCTTCCTCGTGGAATAACAAAGTATGATTTGTGCCTCCCTGCCTTCCCCCCAGGGTAGTAGACATGCAATGGCGGCACTCATTTGCCTCCTCTCGAAGCAAGTCCCCGCCGACCAGATATCGTACGATCGCGCGTGGGCCCGAGTTTAGAAACAATGGAAATTCGTTTGGATGAAATGGCATCGGACGCTTTTCAGTCCGTCCCCCGCTGGACTTGCCGGACCACATTAGGTCAGAAACGTTGCCTGTAATGTTGCACAAGGGAAATAGATTGCTTCGGGCCGCAAATCATTGGTGACATTATCTTGGACGGTATGTATAAAGTAGGCCGACCAAAGCCTCTCTTTCTCCCCGTCAGAGCCTGGGTCAAGCCCCTTGTTCAAGTTATAAGAACAAGTAGTAGAATTGAGCTCGGAAGGTCTCCTCAGTGCTACAATATGGTTATAAGGTTCTTACTGTAGTCTCCTGTAGTAAACTGAGAAAATATCTGGGGATACATTTTCATCACCAGGCCTTCGATGACACTCGCACCAAAGTGGCAGTGTGCACCACTAATGCAAACATTGGGATAAGCAAGCTTGATTGCTTGTTAATGGATGGGATTTGAATAGTTGCGCCCCAAAGAAGCTGCTAGTTCTTGTTAGTGTTTTGGCTGTGCCAGGAAACGTAGACGTGCGTGCTTCACACACTCTCACACACGCACGCACACGCACGCGCGCACAGACACACACAGTTCGCTGGTTTCTTCTGTCGTTTCACAAATGCACCGCTTCCTTGTCTGCTCTCAGAGTAGATTCAATGCAACACTGAATATTTATTTGATTAAAACATTTCATTTATTCATTTAACCTTGGTGTAACCAGACATGTCAGCTCAAAATAAGATCAGTTGCCTTGCCAAACTCTAAGAAATAGTAGAATTGATCTGTGCTCTCTGAGAAACTGTTCTCAGAGTTTTTGTTGGGGGGGGTTAACAATTTTCCACCCTTTTATCTATCTCTGTATGGACCTTACCGTGAAGGTGAGATCAGTGGACCGTTCCATTGTCTTTGGCCCCCAGGGGTGTCTGGAGCGTCCCACTGTGAGGCTTCGGCTCCACGGAGAGTTCAGACAGGAGCGTGTAACCCCGCAGATGAAGGCAATATCTCGAATGGCCGATGCGCACCTGATAAGATTACACCGTGTTGTCGCCATGGCGAATGGAACCGCGGCGAGATTGACCTTCTCATTGGGCCGAGACGCGAGGAGGAGGGCAAGGCCTGGCTCCATGAAGAAAATATGTGTCTGTATGTTATCAGATACACAAACAATAGATTATTATAGCGATGGTGAATGCGAATGTATTTCTTAGACTGTTTAAAATGGACATGTTCCGAGACTGCTTCTTGTTTGCCTCAAGTCCCCGCGGTTAATGTTAAGTGGGGGATAGACATACAATTTACAGTATTTGCATACGACTTGTTCTGGAATATTCTGCTCGTCACTCCTTATTTTATCTTCTGGGATATCAAATAAATGTATTTGCCGCATACAGCAAACAGATAGGTAGATGTTAAAGCAGGAGCAGCTAAATTCTTGTGTCTTTGTTATAAACATGTGGTGTATAGACAGCATGGACAATATATAGGTTGGGTGGGGCAAAACATATGCCAAATGGGTTTGTCTGTTTGATTTCTTTGTCAAACAGTATCCAAATGTTGACATTTCATACCCTGTATTACTAGACGTACGGTAAATTAAAGAAGACACTCTCAGGTGTACGTTATACTGTGTATAAAAAGGTAACAGCAACAGGTGTTAGTACCTTGTGAGGGAGCATGGGAGCAAAATATGCATCAAAGACATAATGAAAACGCACCAGCATTTTTTTCCATTGAAAATAAAAATGTAAAAAGTGGGAGAGAGAGAAAGAAGAATGCTATTTATTTATGACAAGGGGAGAGAGGGTGGCAGTACAGCAAGCTGTATTGCTTATGGGTTACGTTCAGAACATTATATAAGTCCAGTTGGTTTGCACTCTTTTCATGCTATTCAGTGCATTAGTGCCTTTGATAAATATATATCTTTTCTCTCTCTCTCTCTCTCTCTCCGTTTGCAACCGACCTCTATTAGTTAAGCGAGTGGAATGTAAAGAAGTGAGGGGGGGAAATGACATCTGCAATGCAGCAGAGTAAAAGAGGAGCTAGTTGAAGTAACGGACGCACATAGCACATTTATACGGCTCCTGACTGCTTCTTTTGTGGAATAATGAACTTAAACGAGACTCAAAATCCCAGAAACTGTCCAGCCACCCCTCCCCCCAACACGCATACGCACATTACCTCAGGAGAGAGAGAGAGAGAGAGAGAGAGAGAGAGAGAGAGACACACAATAGAGGTGTCACAGTGAAGGGAGAAAAGGGTTGATTTATATACACTCCTCTGTGAATCATCTCACAAGATGCTTAAAGGCCACTTTCCCTTTGATTGATTTGTTGTCTTTATTAAAAAAGCGGAGGGAGATAGAGGGAGGGAGAGAGGGATGGAGAGGGAGGGAGGGAGGGAGGGATGGATGGATGGAGGGAGATAGAGGGAGGGAGAGAGGGATGGAGAGGGAGGGAGGGAGGGAGGGATGGATGGAGGGAGGGAGATAGAGGGAGGGAGATAGAGGGAGGGAGGGAGGGAGGGAGGGAGGGAGAGGGAGGGAGGGAGGGAGAGATAGAGGGAGGGAGAGGGAGGGAGAGGGAGGGAGGGAGGGAGGGAGGGATGGATGGAGGGAGGGAGGGATGGAGGGAGGGAGATAGAGGGAGGGAGGGAGGGAGGGATGGATGGGAGGGAGGGAGGAGGGAGGGATGGATGGAGGGAGGGAGGGAGGGAGATAGAGGAGGGATGGAGGGAGGGAGGGAGGGAGGGATGGGGAGGGAGGGAGGGAGGGATGGATGGAGGGAGGGAGGGGAGGGATGGATGGAGGGAGGGAGGGAGGGAGGGAGATAGAGGGAGGGAGGGAGGGAGGGAGGGAGGGATGGATGGAGGGAGGGATGGATGGAGGGAGGGAGGGAGGGATGGATGGAGGGAGGGATGGATGGATGGAGGGAGAGAATGGACTGGACTCTGTGACAACTTTGCGCCACAAACCACCTATATTTCCTGTGGTTGCAATCAAATCATAGGCCAAGAAACAATGGTGTTGGATGACAAATGTTTTAATTGATGCTTTCCATGGGACTTCATAACACGTTACCTTTATACTTTCCACATAACCCTACGGACTATAATGACATTTTCTCCGGTGCACTTTTGGTATTTTTGGTATTTTATTAGGATCCCCATTAGCTGTTGCAAAAGCAGCAGCTACTCTTCCTGGGGTCCAACACAAAACATGAAACACAATACAGAATGACATAATAGAGAACATCAATAGACAAGAACAGCTCAAGGACAGAACTGCATACATTTAAAAAATAAATAAAAAAATGTTACAAAAAAACTATCTAGGTCACTTTCTTTCCACCAAAGTAAACTGTTAATGTGCACATGCAGCAGAACAGCGTGTGTGTTTTGGTGTGCAGGGGCGTCACGCACCCATTATTTTAGAGGGGGCACAAACTACGTGTGGATGGATGAGG
>NC_068436.1:2947341-2994841 GCF_023373465.1 Oncorhynchus keta | reverse complement strand
CGATACCTTGTCACCTCATGTGTTGTTTTGTTAGAGCCACTGAAATGCATTCAGTTGGACTATATCCTTCACAATAGATCCAAATGAAGATCCCTTTATTGGTCATTTGCACACAAGGTCCAACCAAGATTTGACTCCCGCTTTTCACCCAACCCCATCCGAAAGGCACACGTACATGGTTCCTCTCAATGATTATGCTGGACACACACGCACAAGCATACAAGGCACACACACACACCACACACACCACACACACCACACACACACACACACACACACACACACACACACACACACACACACACACACACACACACACACACACACACACACACACACACACACACACACACACACACACACACACACACACACACACACACACACACACACACACACCACCTCAAGGTAGTTTGGAGAAAATGTCTGTTTCCTCCTCTGACAGCCCCAAAGACACTTTGGGCGACCTTTTCAAAGCACTCCGAAGCACTCCTTCACAATGACTGTCATTCCCACCCCGGTAATACTACCTACACAATCGCTATGATAATTGACCCTTTTCTCCTCACTTTGAACTATCTCCATCGCTATTGAACCACTATAATGTCACCTGAGGCATTTGAGTGTAGACGTGGGCAAATGTGGGCAATGGATGTGGGCAATTGGGGACCTTTCAGATAGCTAGTAGTATAAGGAATGATTATATGTGTGAGCCGCTCCTGCGCTGTTTGCTTTGTTTCTCTCGGCTCGGTGCAGAAAATGGGTTTACGCCACAGGCCAAGGGAGGACTCAGAGACACGTCGTTTGCATCAGTATTAGACTCCTCTCTCCCTTTCCTGACGGACTGCTGTGGTTGTTCTTCCTCGCGCTAACACTCACTCTGTTTTGTCCCCTCACTGATAGCTGCTTTATTTACTTGACTGTGATTGGTTGTCTTTACCAACCTTAGTTGAATGCATGGACTGTAAGTAGCACCGGGTAAGAGTGTCTGCCAAATTACGGGAAGGTACATGTAGACCAGTGGAGGCTGCTGATGTGAGGACGGCTCCTAATAATGGCTGGGACGGATGGAATGGCATCAAACACATGGAAACCAGCCACTCATTCGGCTACAGCCGTTACCATGAGCCCATCCTCCCCAATTAATAAAGTCAAAATCAAATCAAATCAAATTGATTTATATACCCCTTCGTACATCAGCTGATATCTCAAAGTGCTGTACAGAAACCCAGCCTAAAACCCCAAACAGCAAGCAATGCAGGTGTAGAAGCACGGTGGCTAGGAAAAACTCCCTAGAAAGGCCAAAACCTAGGAAGAAACCTAGAGAGGAACCAGGCTATGTGGGGTGGCCAGTCCTCTTCTGGCTGTGCCGGGTGGAGATTATAACAGAACATGGCCAAGATGTTCACATTTTCATAAATGACCAGCATGGTCGAATAATAATAAGGCAGAACAGTTGAAACTGGAGCAGCAGCACAGTCAGGTGGACTGGGGACAGCAAGGAGTCATCATGTCAGGTCGTCCTGGGGCACGGTCCTTGGGCTGGTTGGTGGCACTTAAAGTGGTGGCACCTCCTGTGATGTAAATGTCTGTCCAGCACACTCCCTTTCACGCACGCACACACACACACACACACTCCTCTTTCTTTTCTGTTGTAAAGTTACTGTTTAGAGTGAAGAGCTTCGACACGCTAAGGTTGACAACTTAATTACCCACAGTTGTTTTAGTGGGCATGGCCCAATTAATGAGGGTATGTATATTTGACTTTAAACGTCCCTTGTATATTTGTGTGACCGGGGACATTGATTGCGGTGACACTGCCATGGGCTTGGCATAATGTAAGTGTCCGCTCAGACAAGGTGCACTGTCCTATTTGCTTTTATATACCTTTATTGAACCAGAAACGTCAATTAAGAACCAAACGTCATTCTCAATTGACGGCCTGACACGTGTCGAGGGACAGTATGCCCAGTGTGTTAGGGTTTTGGTCTAAAGGACAGTTCAGGGTACGCGCGTTAGGTTTGGAGCTGAATCTGGAGCTGTTTGGGAGTGGTAGGGGCGCTGTGAGTGTAGCTGGTGTTGGTGTAAATGATTGTACTGTGTAGTTGTCTCTGATTTGGAGCTGGAACGACAAACACAAAACGGGGGATTCTGTGAGCCCCTGCGAGAGTGGAGAAAGTTGTTGGGTCTGCATTGTGAGTCTGTGTTTGACGGACTGGTTGTGCAATGGACTCGCGCAAAGACTCCCTATGTGTCCCTTTCCTTTCGGGCCACTTCGGGTGTTGTGACACTTCCTGCCACCTGGAGTGCAATGCACTAGAAAGGGAATAGGATCCCATGGGGACGCGGCTCTGGTTCCACTGCTAAAAGCTCCCCTAATAGTGTGCTCCTCTTCCACCAGCCACCTTGCCTCAACCGCAGAAAGAATAGGACAGCATTGGCTGAGACACGAAACGGACAAGACGATTTCAAAGTAAAACGCATAGGGAAAGAAAAGGAACGGGTTAACAAGGCAACTGATGGTGCCGACATCCCAGCTTCAAGGTCTTCAAGGTCTTCCCAGTTGAAATCCACTCCTGAACATTTTAGGCAAATCACATCCCTATCTACAGTATTCCTTGCTCGAACCCAGATTCCCACGACAACTGAGAGACAGACCTTCCACGGCCCGGCTGAACTACATCTCCCATCTCCCATGACCACATTGACCAGACTGAGCTCCTTCTCACGTCCACATCTATAATATTACCGTCTCAACGTAACTCTTTGAGCCAATGCAAACGTTTTTACCCTCTTTTATGTAAATCATCACGCCATCCCTTGTTTATATAGTGGCGGTGTTATCCTGTACATTTTCTAGCCTGTCACTCACACACCAGGGCGTCGGCAGAGGATCAGTGGGGGAGACAGGGGGTAAGGGGAGGTGAGAATGGATTGGCGCTTTGAGGCCGACAGCCGTGTTTTATGGCGCCCGGGTTCTTAAGTGGTGGGCGTCAAGAATGAAGCGTATCGACACACCCGCCATCGCTCACGCCGGCCGATGCTGCGCCCTGACAGGTCGACGGGTGTTTGCACTTGCACACGCGCACACTGACACGGAATCCCGCACACACACTCGCACATTAACATACAGAGGCAGCTTGGTCCTAAAAAACATTCTGCTAGGCTCCCTCCTGCCTCTTTCATGTCTCTCTCTCTCTGTCTCTCTTTTTCTCTGCCTGGTGTTTCCTGCACAACATAGCATCTGCCCCCTATCTCTCTCTCTCTCTCTTTCTCTTGCTTTCTCTTTCTCTCTCCCACTTGCCCTCTCTCTCTCTCTCTCTCTCTCTCTCTCTCTCTCTCTCTCTCTCTCTCTCTCTCTCTCTCTCTTTCATTAGTGCTGGAGAGAGGTTCAAGGGCGGAGAATTGAGTGGTGATTGATCTAAAGGGAGATCTGTCTCTCCAGCCCTCCGTCCTCCCCCTCTCCTCTCCTCATCTCCTCCCTCCATCCTGCTATCTCCAGCCGGGCCTATAACAGCACATAGATCCACCTAAGTCAAGGTGATGGAGGGCCATGTCTGCCTTACTGTCCTCTATTGGGGGAAGAAGAGAGAGAGAGAGAGAGAGAGAGAGAACTATCTGTGCTGGACAGAGTTTGGCAGGCAGGCAGGCAGGCAGGCAGGCAGGCAGGCAGGCAGGCAGGCAGGCAGGCAGGCAGGCAGGCAGGCAGGCAGGCAGGCAGGCAGGCAGGCAGGCAGGCAGGCAGGCAGGCAGGCAGGCAGGCAGGCAGGCAGGCAGGCAGGCAGGCAGGCAGGCAGGCAGGCAGGCAGGCAGGCAGGCAGGCAGGCAGGCAGGCAGGCAGGCAGGCAGGCAGGCAGGCAGGCAGGCAGGCAGGCAGGCAGGCAGGCAGGCAGGCAGGCAGGCAGGCAGGCAGGCAGGCAGGCAGGCAGGCAGGCAGGCAGGCAGGCAGGCAGGCAGGCAGGCAGGCAGGCAGGCAGGCAGGCAGGCAGGCAGGCAGGCAGGCAGGCAGGCAGGCAGGCAGGCAGGCAGGCAGGCAGGCAGGCAGGCAGGCAGGCAGGCAGGCAGGCAGGCAGGCAGGCAGGCAGGCAGGCAGGCAGGCAGGCAGGCAGGCAGGCAGGCAGGCAGGCAGGCAGGCAGGCAGGCAGGCAGGCAGGCAGGCAGGCAGGCAGGCAGGCAGGCAGGCAGGCAGGCAGGCAGGCAGGCAGGCAGGCAGGCAGGCAGGCAGGCAGGCAGGCTGGCAGGCAGGCAGGCAGGCAGGCAGGCAGGCAGGCAGGCAGGCAGGCAGGCAGGCAGGCAGGCAGGCAGGCAGGCAGGCAGGCAGGCAGGCAGGCAGGCAGGCCCATAATAAAGCGGAGGTTTCAGGCTCAGACCATTGAGGTGCATGCAGATCATCTCAGCTCTCACATTTCATGCTCTACTAAAATAAATGCATAGTGTACACGTTGAGGTGTGCGTGTGTGTGCGTGCATCCGTGAGTTTGTGTGTACATCTTAAATCGAACAATGTGTGAGTTTGTATGACAATCATTATTTTTCCTTAATAATTTGAACCATGCCCAATATAACTTATTGGTTGAATCTTCCCCTCACTGTACTCTAGTACTTGCTACTTCGTACAACCCCAGTGTTCTACATTATGCTGGACAACCACCCAGATCTCCCAGAGGCTGACGTAAGTCTGATAGTCCACCACCACTCACATCCAGAGGATAGATAATAACGGAATAATTTACTGGACGAGTGGATGGGGAGTGGGAGAAGAGGAGGATGAGGGAGAAGAGGAGGATGAGGGAGGAGAGTTAACTTGTTTGATTCCTCTCTCGAAATGGATGTCCTCATTTTGCCCTTCACGGACTGGCGAGGCTCCGGCTGCGTCCATATATAGGGCACTACTTTTGACCAGGGCCCATAGGGTTAGCTCATCTTGTCAAAAGTATTGCACTATATAGGGAATAGGGCGCCATTTGGGAGGTGGACTCTGTGCGCGGCGTCCCCCGGACTCCCTGAATGTCCGTGTCACTGCAGTGCTTTAGCGTGTTAGTGATGAATTAGAGGAGCACAGCGGAATGCTCAGAGCTACAGCAGAGCGAGGGAGGGGAGAGAGGGAGTGGGAGAAGCGGCTAGGGGGGAGAAAGATGACGACACAACAGTGGTAGGCCTGATCACTGACAACGATGAGACGGCCTATAGGGAGGAGGTCAAGGAACTGGCAGTGTGGTGCAAGGATAACATCCTCTCCCTCAATGTGAGCAAGACAAAAGAGCTGATCGTGGACGACAGGAAAAGGTGGGCCGAACAGGCTCCCAATAACATCGATGGGGCTGTAGTGGAGCGGGTTGAGAGTTTCAAGATCCTTGGTGTCCACATCACCAAGGAACTATCATGGTCCAAACATTCCAAGACAGTCGTGAAGAGGGCACGACAAAACCTATTCCCCCTCAGGAGACTGAAAAGATTTGGCATGGGCCCCCAGATCCTCAAAAGGTTCTACAGTTGCACCATCGAGAGCATCCTGACCAGTTGCATCACCGCCTGGTATGGCAACTGCTCGGCATCTGACCAAAAGGCGCTATAGAGGGTAGTGCGAACGGCCCAGTACATCACTGGGGCCAAGCTTCCTGCCATCCAGGACCTATATAATAGGCGGTGTACAGATTACTTCAACTAGCTTGTACCCCTGCACACTGACTCGGTACCGGTGCCCCTTGTATATAGCCTCATTATTGTTATTCTTCTTGTGTTAATTTTTATTATTACTTTTTATTTTATTCTACTTGGTAAATATTTTCTTCTTCTTGAAGTGCACTGATGGTTAAGGGCTTGTAAAGTAAGCATTTCACAGTAAAGTCTACACCTGTTGCATTCGGCGCATGTGGCAAATACAGTTTGATTTGATTTGAAGATAGGGAGAGAGCTCGTGATAGAGGGAGAGAGAAAGTGGGGGTCATGGGGGTAGGGATGGGGAGAAATTGGGGTGGAGGGAGAGTTAGAGAAAAATAAAGATGGGTGAACGAGTGAGAGAAATGGTAAGCTAGAAAGAGATAGACAATGTGGAGTGAGATGCAATAAGGGGAGAGAGAGAGAGAGCGAGTCACAGTGAGATAAATATGGAGAGAGGGAGGATGAGAGGGAGAGAAGGGCAGCCTCTCGTTAGGAATCGAAGGGGCTGGTCTCCTCTAGGCAGGCTCCGCTCCAGCCCTGCCTGATGGCCCTGTCTCGGGGGAGGGAGTGCAGGTCTGCCCTCTGCAATCACCTGGCCAGGAGGAGAGGAGCTGGCAGACATCGCTGGCATCCTTAATAAGCCCAACACGGCTGAACACTGACTAGAGGGAGGGAGTAGAGACCAAAGAGAGAGGGAGACCTGAGAGAGAGAGATAGTGGTGGAGAGTAAGAGTGATATAAAGAGATAGAGAGAGAGAGAGAGACCAAAGAGTGAGAGAGAGTGATAGAAAGAGAGAGTGATATAAAGAGAGAGAGAGAGAGAGAGAGAGAGGAGAGAGAGGGGAGAGGGGGGCTCCGTAACCCAGGCAACAGGCTGGCTGCCTGGCCATTTTCCTTCTAAAAGGCACCAGCAGCTAAGATTGTTTACAAAATGACAGTCAGTGGTGAAGAGGAGAACGCCTGCTTCTAAAAGGCAGATGCATTAGCCTCGTGGTCAAGAAACCAGGATGTGATCTCTCGACCAGAATTACACCTTTATTTGTCATACAATGTCTTTGCCCGCTGGGATTTCAGGGCCCATATTCATAAAAGTGTCTCACAGTAGGAGTTGATAATAAGATCAGATGGACAGGGGGAATCTGATCCTAGATCAGCACTGGTACTCCGTGATGCTTTATTAATGCAGGTCCATCACCTTTTGGCTGCTCTGGCTCTCTGAAGAGGCAAATAGGCTCATAGACTGTAGATGATGAGTGTCTAGCGACTTTACAGTCACACGATCGTTGGTAATGACGTTATAATCATTACAATCGCCCGATTCACTATGTACTTCAGGATATTTGATACACCGAGATTGTACAAGCACACATATGCACATACAGGCACACACACAGTAACACACACACCCACAAATAGTACTTTATAATATTTTTTATAATTATTTTTCACCACTGTCTCTGCCTTTCCTTTGCCTGAAACCTGATATATCATTTGCATGAAAATAAGCCCAGGTCTAATTTCAGTCGTTTTTTTGGGGTATCTGTACTTTACTTTACTATTTACTCCACTACATTCCACAAGAAAATAATATACTTTTTTTACTCCATACGTTTTCCCTGACACCCAAAAGTACTTGTTACATTTGGAATGCTGAGCAGGACAGGACAATGGTCCAATTCACACACTTCTCAAGAGAACATCCCTGGTCATCCCTACTGCCTCTTATCTGGCGGACTCACTAAACACACATGCTTCATTTGTAAACGATGTTGGAGTGTGCCCCTGGCTATCCGTAAATAAACAAGCTGCCGTCTGGTTTGCTTAATATAAGGAATTTGAAATGATTTATTATTTTACTTTTGATACTTAATCATATTTTAGCAATTGCATTTACCTTTGCTACTCAAGTAGTATTTCACTGGGTGACTTCTACTTGAGTCATGTTCTATTAAGGTATCTTTACTTTTACTCAAGTATGACAACCGGGTACTTTTTCCACCACTGGGTGGCTCAATCAAGCCAGTCAGAAGCGAAAGTCTTGAGGTTGCCGGCCAATCGGCCACATGAGTGCTGCATTGGGTTTGGGGCCGATGAGGCTGTATATTGCTTACCACCATGCGTCTGTAGCAATCTGCATCCGTTTGTATCCAGTGACGTTCAAGTGCTCTCCTTGGCGCACACGGCTCATCACCGCTGATGATACTCTGCAACACAGCTGCTAGGGCTTCTTCCAAATGAAGTGTTTCTACCTTTCAAGCCTTTTGCCACTTTGGAACAGCCTCATACACACACACACACACACACACACACACAGAGAAATACACGGACACACAGCCCTCGTCATAGCAACAAGGCCTTGTGCCAGGCACTGGAGAGTCGGCACCGCCGTGCGTCGGTCGGTCTCGCCTATCGAAAAGCCCACCCAACACCTGTCCTCACACTCAGCACACACATACACAGCTGCTGACCTCACACTCTCTCTCTCCTTGTCACTGTGGCTGATGAGTGAGAATCTCAGGGTGAAGAGGGTCCTAGCGTCATCATTTTAACAGAGACAGTACACAACAGTAAGAGAAGAATCTGGGGAGAGTGAGGGGGAAAGGATAAAGGGAAGTGGAAAGGATTGATCTTAATTTAATTGGTACTGTGGTGGGATCCATTTTCTGTCAAAAAGGTCAGCAAGGGTTAGCGAGAGTTAACACTGGCACTCTCAGGCTCTTGAAGTGGTGTTTTCTCTCGAACTCTCTCTCTCTCTCCCCCCTTTCCATCTCTTTTTACTTCCCTCTCAGATTTGTCTTTAAATTGAGAAGTGGGGTGTGGTTTTTGTCTTAAGGGATCAGCAGTTTGTGACATGGCTTCCTCAATGCTAGCCCACAATGCTAAAGCTGCTATTAGCACCATGCTACATTAGCCCACCTACAATAGCTCCTCTTATTTTAGCAACTTGTTACAGCCAGTATTAGCGCCACACTTTGGCTAGCCAGGCTGTGATGCCCTGGGGGCGTGATAACCCCATTTCAGACTCAGTATGGTTCCCACTCAACAAACATACCAATGCTAAATGCTAACGTGGATAGCCATGGTGATGCAACCACATTTGTTGATAAATAGTCATGATAGGCCATGAGGAGATGCTATTTCATATAATGCAGCTGTTTATAGTATACACTTGCTGTGGCTTCTTAGCTTCCACTGACACGAAAACCTGATTTAATTTACATGGCCTTATATTGTAAATGAAAAAAAAAAAGACATTAGCATAAATCGATTATATATGTCCCAAATGGCACCCTATTCCCTACATAGTACTTTTGACAAATGTAGTGCACTATATAGGGTATAGCGTACCATTTGGGGTGACAACATTGTCTCCATGTGAGGATAATGATTCTATTTTAAATATTTATCACCCCTTTTTCTCCCCAATTTTGTGATATCCAACTGGTAGTTACAGTCTTGTTCCATCGCTGCAACTCCGTACGGACATGCATCCTCCGAAACACGACCCTGCCAAGCCCCACTGCTTCTTGTCACGCTGCTCGCTTAACCCAGAAGCCAGCCGCACCAAGGTGTCGGAGGAAACACCTTACAACTGCCTACCGAAGTCAGTGTGCATGTGCCCGGCCCGCCACAGGAGTCACTAGAGCGCGATTGGACAAGGACATCCCGGACGGTCAAACCCTCCCCTACACCGGACCCCTCCTCATGGGTCTCCCGGTTGCAGCCGGCTGCTGCACAGCCTGGGATCAAACCCGGGTCTGTAGTGACGCCTCTAGCACTGCGATGCAGTGCCTTAGACCGCTGCGTCACTCGGGAGGCTCATGATTCTATTTTTAACCTTGTGTCAACATCTAATCAAGATGTAACTGTGAACATATGCAGTGTGTGTCTGAGCCAGTGTATATGAAATGAGCAGGGCTACAGGAGGTGCGAAATGTGTCATACTTGTGAGGTCTTGCGCAACCTGCCTTGGGTTATGTGGCTCTCACAGCTGTTGTTTAGCCAATCAACCTTCTGACATTGTTTTTCATGGTTTTCTAGCCCGACCAAATGTCCTGAGATGCAGTGCCCTTATTGCACATCTAGGCTTCAATTGCTGATAGTAGTGCAAAGTGTATGCATGTGTGTGTCCATTTGTGTGTGAGCAAATGTGTGTGTCTGCACAACTGTGCATGTGGCTGCGTGTGTGTGGCTGCGTGTGTGTGCCTGCATGTGCGTGTGTGTGCGTGTGCCTGTGTGTGTGTCCAAACCCAAATTGTATGTCTAATCCCCGCTGTGTCTGGCCCCCCGTGGCGTGTATCCACTCTCAGTCCTAAATAGAAAAGGTAGAAAAAGGTTAGAGGCTGTATCCGCTAGGGGGGTTTCACCAGACGCACCTCAGCGCATACCTCTCTAACTCAAATTGGCTTCTCCTACCTTCGTTCCAGTCCAGTAATTACCGACACCGACCCCTGCCAGCGACAGGAAGAAATAAATACAAATAAATAAACAAATAAGATAAATAAGAACGCCGGAGGCGGAAGAGTCACTGCGCTTTGCACCGACCGGCTCTAGCTGAGTGGAGACACAATCCTGGAGGCTCACGCACACAACGCACAACAAACACAGACAGACACACACGCGGACAGATGAGCTGACATCACAAAGACGCAGAGAGAGAGAGAGAGAGAGAGAGGAGAGAGAGAGAGAGAGAGAGAGAGAGAGAGAGAGAGAGAGAGAGAGAGAGAGAGAGAGAGAGAGAGAGAGAGAGAGAGAGAGAGAGAGAGAGAGAGAGAGAGAGAGAGAGAGAGAGAGAGAGAGGAGAGAGAGAGAGAGAGAGAGGAGAGAGAGAGAGAGAGAGAGAGAGAGAGAGAGAGAGAGAGAGAGGTTGTTGTGGCAATGACAGCTTTTAAAGCTCGGGCTCTGGGTGTTTGATTAAACAAGCCCCTACTCACACACAGACACACACACACACACAATGCCTGGAGATGGAATGGTGGTGGTGGTGTGGTAGAAAACAACAGCGTGGCGTCTGATGCGTCTGGACTACGCCGTCTGCCATCTGCCCAAATTGAGTTAGGGGGAGAGGGAATAAAACAAATGAAAGACTAATTCCAAGACCTAAAGGAAAAGGGGAAAGGAAGAGAAGTCATAGGGGAGGGTGTCACAGTCTCTGACTGTCTCTGTCCTCCTCCGTATCTCCTTTATTAAATCATTTAGTATTTTTGTCTGGACGGCTTTTAAGGGGGAGAGTGAAAGCCCTTGTCTGGGAGTTGTGGCAGTCTGTATGTCATTGGAGAGGCCCTGCTACATTGTCTTTCATGTCCTTCAGGGGAATGTCTTGTACAAAGTGTTTGAGTCCCAAACGGCACCCTATTCACTATGTAGTGCACAACTTTTGACCAGGACTCATAGTGCGCTATATTGCAAATAAATTGTCATTTGGGACACACGTAATCTACATTGCTTCTTCCTCAGATGCCTCTGAATCATTGGATTTATTTGAATTGGATAATTTTGATTTTTTGTGTATCAAGGTAGTGCGGTACTATTGAGAGTAACAGTTAATCAAAGAAACACATCACCTGGTTTGTCAATTCAATTGGTGAAAGATGCGCTTGAGAGCAGTATTTTGGATAAATGACTGTTTTTATAAAGCGTTTGTCAGAACACTCTGATCTGTTCTTAGGATGTAGTTGGAAATCAGCTCCGTCCTATTGATATAGAGTCTCACAAAGAAGCACACCACCAAGTTTGTCAATTGAATTTGGAAGGTGTAGTTTGGGTGTACTTGGTATTTAGAATAGTGGAGAAAGACGGCTACACATGTCAGATGTAGTTACCTTTTTCTATTTCCACTCCAGACTGTCTGACTCTGGGTATACTTCCTATGTAGGGCATTACTTTACCTGAGTGTTTTGAACCCTCTTCAAAAGTAGTGTGCTACATAGGAAATAGGGTGCTATTTGGGACACAGTCTGTATAACACCTAGGGCAAGACATAATTAAAACACCCAAATGCTGTATTTATTATTTATTTTTAGCTATGGCATGCTGGTACAGTGCCGGATAAATATATGTAAATTGTCCGGTGACAATTTTTATGAATTGTTCTGCAGTCTAATGTCTTGGGGGTAGAAGCTGTTGAGGAGCATTTTGGTCCTAGACTTGGTGCTCCGTCACCGCTTGCCGTGCGGTAGCAGAGAAAATCGTATATAACTGGTGTGGCTGGAGTCTTTGACAATTTTATAGGCCTTCCTCTGACACCGCCTATTATAATAGGTCCTGGATGGCAGGAAGCTTGGATGTACTGGGCCGTTCACACTACCCTCTGTAGCGCCTTACGGTCAGAGGCCGAGCAGTTGCCATACAAGGCGGTGATGCAACCGGTCAGGATGCTCTCGAAGGTGCAGCTGTAGAACCTTTTGAGGATCTGGTGGCCCATGCCAAATCTTTTCAATCTCCTGAGGGGGACATGTTTTTTTGTACCCTTTTCACGACTGTCTTGGTATGTTTGGACTATTATGGTTCGTTGGTGATGTGGATACCAAGGAACCTGAAACTATCGACCCGCTCCACTACAGCCCCGTTGATGTTAATGGGAGCCTGTTCGGACCGGCCCATCTTTTCCTGTATTCCACAATCAGCTCTTTTGTTTTGCCCACACTGCCAGTTCTCTGACCTCTCCCCTATAGGTCATCTCATCGTTGTTGGTGATCATCACTGTTGTGTCGTCAGCAAACTTAATGATGGTGTTGGAGTGGTGTTTGGTCACGTCGTGGGTGAACAGGGAATACAGGAGGAGACTGAGTGGGGCGGTATGCGAATTGGAGTGGGTCTAGTGTGTCTGGGAGAATGCTGTTGATGTGAACCATGACCAGCCTTTCAAAACACTTCATGGCTACCTACGTGAGTGCCACTGGGAAGTAATCATTTAGGCAGGTTACCTTCGCTTCCTTAGGCACAGGGAATATGGCGGTCTGTTTGAAACATGTAGGTTTTGCAGACTCGGACAGGGAAATGTTGAAAATGTCAGTGAAGACACTTGATAGATAGTCCGCGCAGGCTTTGAGTACACGTCCTGGTAATCCGTCTGGTCCAGCGGCTTTGTGAATGTTGACCTGTTTAAAGGTTTTGTTCACATCGGCTACAGAGAGCGTTATCACCCAGTCATCCAGAACAGCTGGTGCTCTCGTGCATGCTTCAGTGTTGCTTGCCTCGATGTCACGTTCTGACCTTAGTTCCTTTGTTTTGGCTTTTGTTTTAGTATGGTCAGGGCGTGAGTTGGGTGGATTGTCTATGTTCGTTTTTCTATGATTTTCCTCCTCTCTTTCTCCCGATCCTTACTCCTCCTCAGCTGAAGAGGAGGACGAGATCCATTACACTTGAAGCCAACATAAAAGGCATTTAGCTCGTCTGGTAGGCTCGCGTCACTGAACAGCTCGAGTCTGGGTTTCCCTTTGTAGTCCGTAATAGTTTTCAAGCCCTGCCACATCCTACAAGAGCCAGTGTAGTAGGATTCAGTCTTAATCCTGTATTGACGGTTTGCTTGTTTGATTCTTCGTTTGAGGGCATAGCGGGATTTCTTATAAGCGTCCAGATTAGTCTCCCGCTCCTTGAAAGCGGCAGTTCTAGCCTTTAGCTCGATGCGGATGTAGCCTTTAATCCATTGCTTCTGGTTGGGATATGTACGTACAGTCACTGTGGGGACGACATCATCAATGCACTTATTGATGAAGCCAATGACTGAGGTAGTGTAGTCCTGAATGCCAAGGGATGATTCCCGGAACATATTCCAGTCTGTGCTAGCAAAACAGTCCTGTAGTGCAGCATCCGCGTCATCTGACCACTTCCGTATTGTGCGAATCACTGGTACTTCCTGCTTTAGTTTTTGCTGGTAAGCAGGAGGATATAATTGTGGTCAGATTTGCCAAATGGAGGGCAGGGGAGAGCTTTGTATGCATCTCTTTGTGTGGAGTAAAGGTGTTCTAGGATTTTTTTTCTCTCGTTGCACATGTGACATGCATGTGACAACATTTGGTAAAAATTATTTAAGTTTTTTGACAAAAAGACACACACCCCCACTCCTTGTCTTACCAGAGGTTGCGTCTCTGTTCTGCCGGTGCATGGAAAATCCCGCCAGCTCTATATTGTCCATTTCTTCATTCAGCCACGTCTCGGGGAAACGTAAGATGTTACAGTTTTTAATGTCCCGTTGGTAGGATAATCTTAATAATAGGTAATCCATTTTATTTTCTAATGATTGCACATTAGCAAGGAGAATGAATGTCATTGGGAGTTTTCTCACTCGCCTCCGGCTTCTCAGAAGGATCTGCAATCTGCTCCCCCTTTTCCGGCGTCTTTTCTTCACGCAAAAGGCGTGGATTTGGGCCTGTTCCAGTTAAAGCAGGACAATGTACACTATTTCCGTACTTTTAGGGCTCATAATGTAATTATTCAGAAAATGGCCGTAGCTTCACAACCTTTTCAGATTTTTAAAAAATGGGGGAAAATATGCAGCCGACGTCCGACGAGAGTGGATAGAAATTTGTCATTTTAACTAATTATGACAAATGTTAAGAAAATGCTCAGCAATGTGAAAAGTAATGCCTTTTCAAATAAGTTATGTTACATGTTATGTTGGCTGACAAATTGTTAGCTTGGCAATCCTTACGAACTACATAGCATATCATTACAGCAGTTATGCACCGGGTATGTTAGCTACCTGCTGTAACATCAGTCGGCTACTAATGCAACAAACTTGCCTGTATATTTACTTTATGCTATCTAACTAACTACCCAACATTTATTGACTTTATTATTCACGTCATTCATAGTTTAGCTGAGTGGTGTAGTCATTCGGGTGCGTTCGTAAATTCACTCTGGCAATCTACTCCGATTTCAGAGCACTCTCATCTGAGTGTACCAGAGCGCAGAATAACTGATACATTTTTGAATGGTCAACATTGAATGTGGCCTATGGCAAAAAGCAGTCATCATCAGTCACCAACATGAAACTGCCTAACCAGTTCTGCTTAGGGCAAGTAAAATGGTCAGAGTGAGGTGTTCTCTAATCTGTGTCTGGAAGTAGCAAGCAAGTCAGTTAGCTTGTGGGCTTGACAGTTGTTGTGAAGTCAAAACTCTGATCAAACCTACTCCTCGGCCAGATTGTCAGTGCGCTCTGAACGCACCGAGAGCGAAACGCTCTGAATTTATGATCTGACAATGCCCTGGATTTACCAACGCCCAGAACATACTCTGGCACTCCAGATTGAATTTACAAACACACCCGAAGTCTAGATAGGCAAAGCGCTAGTATGCTCAACTGAAAGGATACTATTAGTTTACAGTATACTAAACGTATAGTATATTTTTCCTTTATTTAACTAGGCAAGTCCGTTAAGAACAAATTATTATTTACAATGACAGCCTAGAAAAAGTATGTTAACTGCTTTGTTCAGGAGCAGAACAACAGATTTTTATCTTGTTAGCTCAGGGATTCGATCTAGCCAAACCTTTCAGTTACTGGCCAGATGCTCTAACCACTAGGCTACCTGCCACCCCAAATTCATTAAGTTTGTAGTATAAAGTATGTTAGTATTTTAGACAAATGGCATGAACAAAAGTATTGCCTGAATGGCATAAACAAAAGTATTGCCATCCTGGAGCTAGTAGATGGTTGCACAACCTTTGGCCAAGACAAGTGCAGACAAACACTTAGTGTATCCATCAATGAGCTTGTTGCACCTTTCTACTGAACGTTTGGCTTACTTTTCACCAGCAAACTTCCCTAATTCGTCAATGTTTGAGGGGTGCCTCCCACCAACTGCTGTTTTCAACTCTCACCACAGGTTTTGTATGTGATTCAGATCTGGACTCTTCGCTGGCCAGTCCAGAACAGTCCAGCATCTCTTCTTAACCATCCCTGGGCACTTTTCTTGTGTGTTTGGGGTTGTTGTCCTTCAGGAAGAACAACCTTCAATGGAGACCCAGTTTTTTGGAAACTGGGTGAAAACATTGGGACTCCCAAAACACCTGATTTTCAGCTGATTTCATGATGTCTTGCATAATTTCAAGGCCCACAGTACCAGTGGCAGCAAAGCAACCCCACAACATGATCAAACCTCCCCATCTTTGATTGCAGCGAGGGTGTTATTTTCATTGAATGCTTCATTTGGTCGTCAGTAAACACAGTGCAAACTTGTATTGCCAAAGAGCTCTAATTTTGCTTAATTAGTCCACAGAACATTTCCCCCAGATGTAGGCTTGTTTAGGTGGGTTTTAGAGTACTTCAATCAGGCTTTCTTGTGTCTCCTTCAGCAGCGGGGGTTCCTATAAATGTATGGAATGATTTTTCATTCAAAGAAAAGAAGCTTGTCGACTTGCTCCCCGACACCTCCCTCCCTCCCTCCCTCCCTCCCTCCCTCCCTCCCTCCCTCCCTCCCTCCCTCCCTCCCTCCCTCCCTCCCTCCCTCCCTCCCTCCCTCCCTTCCACTGTGCCATGGCCTGTCTACCCGTCCCCTCCATTCCTCCCCCTCATCCCTCCATCCACCCTCCATCCTCAACTGCCCCCCCCGTCCTCTTCCTCCGCCCACTTCGCCACCACCATTAACAAAAAAGTGTTGTGTTTAAATGGCTTTGTGCTGACACGCTGACTGGCTGTCACCTTCTGTGAGATTACCCGCCTTCGCCTGTCTGTCTCACCTCCGATGTGATGGAGAGAGGGATGACAAAGTTGAAAGAGGAGAGGAGAGCAGAGGGAAGGTAGAGGGAGGAGAGTGATTGACTGATTCATTACTAGGAGCGCTGGGGAATGGGATTTGGTGTGAATATCTGCAAAGGTGACAATTATGAGCCAATCATTGGAATCAAATCAAATCAAATTTATTTATATAGCCCTTCGTACATCAGCTGATATCTCAAAGTGCTGTACAGAAACCCAGCCTAAAACCCCAAACAGCAAGCAATACAGGTGTAGAAGCACGGTGGCTAGGAAAAACTCCCTAGAAAGGCCAAAACCTAGGAAGAAACCTAGAGAGGAACCAGGCTATGTGGGGTGGCCAGTCCTCTTCTGGCTGTGCCGGGTGGAGATTATAACAGAACATGGCCAAGATGTTCAAATGTTCATAAATGACCAGCATGGTCGAATAATAACAAGGCAGAACAGTTGAAACTGGAGCAGCAGCACAGTCAAGTGGACCGGGGACAGCAAGGAGTCATCATGTCAGGTAGTCCTGGGGCACTGTCCTAGGGCTCAGGTCCTCCGAGAGAGAGAAAGAAAGAAATAGAAAATTAGAGAGAGCATATGTGGGGTGGCCCGTCCTCTTCTGGCTGTGCCGGGTGGAGATTATAACAGAACATGGCCAAGATGTTCAAATGTTCATAAATGACCAGCATGGTCGAATAATAGTAAGGCAGAACAGTTGAAACTGGAGCAGCAGCATGGCCAGGTGGACTGGGGACAGCAAGGAGTCATCATGTCAGGTAGTCCTGGGGCATGGTCCTAGGGCTTAGGTCAGTTGAAACTGGAGCAGCAGCATGGCCAGGTGGACTGGGGACAGCAAGGAGTCATCATGTCAGGTAGTCCTGGGGCATGGTCCTAGGGCTCAGGTCCTCCGAGAGAGAGAAAGAAAGAAGGAGAGAATTAGAGAACGCACACTTAGATTCACACAGGACACTGAATTAGGACAGGAGAAGTACTCCAGATATAACAAACTGACCCTAGCCCCCCGACACAAACTACTGCAGCATAAATACTGGAGGCTGAGACAGGAGGGGACAGGAGACACTGTGGCCCCATCCGAGGACACCCCCGGACAGGGCCAAACAGGAAGGATATAACCCCACCCACTTTGCCAAAGCACAGCCCCCACACCACTAGAGGGATATCTTCAACCACCAACTTACCATCCTGAGACAAGGCTGAGTATAGCCCACAAAGATCTCCGCCACGGCACAGCCCAAGTGGGGGGCACCAACCCAGACAGGATGACCACAACAGTGAATCAACCCACTCAGGTGACGCACCCCCTGCAGGGACGGCATGAGAGAGCCCCAGTAAGCCGGTGAATGGTATGTGAATGGTATGTGAAGAGCATGTCAGGCCACACTGTCTGCCTGCTTTGTCATGGCTGTAGAAATATATTTGTATTCAAAGGCAACATATTAGAATGGATAAGCAAAGGCAGCAATATGTTTGATTGGTCTGTGGTTGAAGTTACATAGTGAGAAACTATTGGGTATGGAACAATGAGACGTTGTGGTCATGCATTTGCATAAACTGCATTTCCACTTTATCGATGAATATTTGTCTCCTTTTTTCCCCTTAATGGATATAAATGGTAGATTCTGTCACAATGTCAATGCGAGCTTATACAAGAAGCACTCCAGTGTCTTTTCCCCATTTATATATTTCCACCTCTAATTACTCACTTCCTGGGAACTGAGGGACATCTCATTACTAGTTTGTCATGGTAACCACCACATACAAACACACACACACACACACACACACACACACACACACACACACACACACACACACACACACACACACACACACACACACACACACACACACACACACACACACACACACACACACACACACACACACACACACACACACACACACACACACACACACACACACGCAGTCCTTCTCATCTCCAAAGCATCTTCCAATTCCCAAAATAGATATTTTACTGTCTTTGTGGGTGCCAAATAACTGATTCCCATTCAAAATCCTATTTTCCCGAACCCCTAAACCTAACGCTAACCCTTAACCTATCCCTAACCTGAACCCTAACCCTACATTTTCTGAACTTTCCTTGTTTTACTATCCTTGTGATGACTTCTGGTCCCAAAACCAAACACACACACACACACGCAGTCTTCCTCATCTCCAAAGCATCTTCCATTTACCAAAATAGATCATCTCCAATCCACATCACAAACAACAAGCCTCATCATCAGGGCTCCCTTGTAAAAGAGACCTTGGTCTCAGTGGGACTCTGTTGAAATAAAGGTCAGATAAAATTCACACAACTCCAAAAACACAGACACAAACAGCACAGCTGGACGGAAATGATAATATCCATCACACACGCACACGCACACACACATGTCCCACACAGTGATACATTTTAGAAAACAACTCTGATCTGGAGCTTTTTAATCCGGCCTCGTTTGAGACAGAGCCAGTGGCAATAATATTCATAATTATAATCACTGGCATGTGTAGAAGTTCAGCTTGGCCAGCAAAGACACAAAAAAACTGTCCCTATGCAATCAAAGGGAGCGAGCTAGCAGCGTTAGCATATCAGCCAGTAAGTCATTCAGAAAGCGCTAGCAAGGTTAGAATGCCAGCCAAGCCAGCGAATCACTCAGTGATTTTGACCAGACTTGAAGGCTGATCTGGCACAGTGGTGGCCGAGAGATTTTTGGCCAGGCAACCCTCTCCCAAAGCAGGCGGGCTCCACAATCTGCCCTTCCAGATTGCTCTTTGGGCTCGCTGATTTTTAACCTACAAGAGAAACACACCCACACACACGCACAGCACACACGCACACTCTCACACACACACAGACCAAACACACACACACACACACAGACACACACACACACACAGAGAGGGGGGAGTTAGCCCTAACCCTCTAAATAAATTAGTTTTATACAAATGCATTAAACAGCAATCAGATTAGATGAAAAACTATTGTACGGCTGTGTTTAGAATGATTAGATGGGGCCGTGTGTGTGTGTGTGTGTGTGTGTGACATGTTTATGTGTGTTTCAGCTTGTGTGGCTTTGTCTGTGTGTGATTATTCTCTCCGACTCTCTCGGAGAAGGTTTTTGTAGCCAACGTTTTGTGGTGTGATACATTTTGGGATGGCGTCCCTCCTTTAAAAAAATATATATTTTTCCCTCTCTCACTCTCTTTTTAGAGAAGAGAATGGCTGTTAAGGATTAATCTGTTGGCACGACATCAAAGCACTTGATCGACGCTGTCACGTCATCTGTCTCTCTAATGAGGAGCAAAGAGACAATCAGTGTATCTCTCTCTCTCTCCCTCCCCCATCCCAAAACAGTTGTGTTATTTTGATTTACCACCCCACACTTATGGAACTCATCTCAAATCCATGTCTGCCTGCGATCAAGCAGATGCCCACGTGGAGATTACATGCGTTTCATTTCTGCCAGTCTCTATATCAAATAGCAGTCGATTAATCGAGAACATTACCATGTTATTGAATTTGTATCCAATGAAGGAGCCACCGACCGCAATTGGGGGAAAACAACAACAGAATGGCATGTTCTGACCTTTTGTGGGGAAACAGAGGGAATAGAAAGGAACATAGGAAGAGAAAGACAAATAGAGAGGGGGAAAGAGTAAGAAAGACAGAGATGGTGTGGAGAGAGAGGGAGGAAGAGATGGAGGAAGAGAGAGAGAGCGAGAGAGGGAGAGAGAGATAGCAGAGCCTCAGCGTTTGAGGGACATAATAATTACTTACCCAGCAAGACAATGCTGTCAGAGCCTGCTAAGGTCACCATCCGTAGCCCTCTACCCTCCCCAGATAGGGAGGGAAGGAAGGAGGAATGAATTAAAAAGGTAGAAGGAAGGAGGGTGGAGAGGGGGGTAGCTAGGGAGGGAAGGATTGTGGGATCGAAAAGAGGGAGTGATGAATGTAGAGGGAGAGAA
Source organism: Oncorhynchus keta (assembly GCF_023373465.1). Classification (NCBI taxonomy): domain Eukaryota; kingdom Metazoa; phylum Chordata; class Actinopteri; order Salmoniformes; family Salmonidae; genus Oncorhynchus; species Oncorhynchus keta. Next base: position 2,974,504 of record NC_068436.1, on the reverse strand, counting down.
GAGTTGAGGGGAAATATCTAGGAAGGGAGGGAAGGAGGGCTAGGGAGGTAGAGAGATAATGGAGAGAGGGAGGCAAGATCCATAAGATGGAGGGATGAAGGGGAACAAGAAGGGGCAGTACCTAGGAAAGGACAGAGGGAGGGATATGGACAGCAGGAAGAGAAAAAGGAAGCAACACTGTGTGAGTCCGTCATGCCCATTGCCTCTGATGCTCACGACAACCTGATCCAAGTGGCAAGCTGTGTTGCTTGCCATTGGTAATGACCCCTTTCCCTCCCTAAATCAAAGATAATTTATTAGTGTAAAAATATTTGTGGCATTATGTATTTCACTGTACCATGAAGTCACTTTGTCGCTAGTAATCTAGGGCAGTTATCACTAGTGGGATCGTTCAAGAGCATTTTAAATAGGGATGGGGTGAGTCTGTAATTTCTAAATGATAAATCTGTCACCGGGATATATATTGGGATGCCACACATTGACATTTGAATTGGAAAGGAAACCCTCCAGAAACCCTTAGGATGAGGCTGCGTTTAAAAACAGCAGAGCAACTCTGAGTTACATTTACAGAAAGCAATATGGCTAATTGGCGAGTGTTCAAGGCAGGAAGTGGTATTTCTGGGTGAGGATGCTTGGTACACAGTCAGCCGGATGGACATTATCTCATGAAATCAATGGCACTGGAAACTTTGCTTGATTTCTTGAAACTGTCACTTTGTATTGACTTCTGCTTTCATGTGTAACCTAAAAAGAACGTGGAGACAAGTCTCCCTGCCATTAGTTGGAGATTTGATGATGGGACATTATGGCTGTCAGTATAAGAATGGATCTACGCATCTTCGACTGTCTGACAATGGGTCTAAAGCTAGTCAGAGAGACATCTTTGTTATTAGACTGCGAGTTCTTTGGCTAACCATGTATTTGCCTGTAGCTACAGTACGTCCTACATCTCAAGCAATACTGTTCTGTACATTCAAAGTATCCCAGAAAACCAAAACTGCTTCTGGGAATGTTCCCAGAACATTTCATTCGGTTGCGTTTCTTCATAGAAACTCCCTCTAACAACCACCTCCGAACACTACTTCACAAAAGCAACTCCACACTGTACTGTAGACGAGCAAACACCAGCACATGTCCCCACATATTCTCAGATATGTACGTATTTATTCAGCAACACAGCCCCCCCCCCCCATATGGGCCCTGGTCAAAAGTGTTGCACTACATAGGGAATAGGGTGCCATTTGGGACGCAGGCAGAAGCAGAGACACAACACGACTCCCCAACTCGGCGTCTGAAAATAAAAAGTGCCGGGACAACAAGAAAAAAATGGGAAGCTTTGAAAGAAAGGCACAAAACTTTGGCTCCGCTCACTTCCCTGTCGTTGGGATGAGAAATACGGAGTTAGTTCTCTGCTCACAGGCCAGGGGCTTGGCCAAGGTCTAGCCGGGTGCTGACTAAGCTAACTGCCGGGGTTGTTTATGTGGCTAACCTGAGGTCAGTTTGACCGTCATTTATGTCGCTCGCCTTTGGCTTCCCCCCAATCACCCCCCAACACTGATCTACGCTCAGTTTGATGACCTAAATGCAAAGGACCGCTGAAGTTTGTCAAGTGTGGACTTATCACCCCGGTGCACCACTTACCACCCCACTCCCTCAGCCTTAGATGCGAAATGGAAAGGGTTAAACATAGACATATCATTCCTAGAACGGGTATTCCCATTCGAGTCATGGGGTTGGTGATGGGAGGACTGGCAGCCGTGTTAAGGGTATCCATACAGAGGAAGTCAAGCGAGTAAAACGCTTGTTTACACACGACATTACCAACCACATTTTCTGAATGATTTGTTTTCAGTGACAGTTTGTCAGAGTTGTATTGCATTTCCCAGGTCTCAGCGAAGTTAATGCAACGTCTGATCCATGTCAGATTTATACCATCCAATCTGTTTGTAGACAGGTAGTGAGGGCCTTGGCCTATCTGATGCCATGGTTACTTACACAAAAGAGTGCGAACTGTTTGGCGTCATTCACTTACACAGATCACAGTCTTGCTTTTTGTCTCTTTCACTTTCCGTAGACGAGTTTACATGTGCCAATAAAAGGCTGTTGAAAACGTAGTCTCTCTCTTTTACTCTCTCCTTCTCTTTCAATCCCCCCCTCCCTTTCCTTATTTCCCAATATCCCTCAAAAGTTGCAACAGTCCCCTCCTCTACTCGTTTCACTCGTCCGGTGCCTCACCTTCATTGAGTTTGACTCCCGTCTGACTCCTGTCTCTTGCCCTCATTGTACCCATACTTCAGCTCCAATCACTGTGACATATTGGTGGGCCATGCTAATCGAGTTACATTTGACTACCAAATGGCTGCCTCGTCTTCCCCCGAGCTCATCCATTCTGTTTGCTATCCCTTAATTGAGATCAATCAATCAACTGATCCATACACGTCTGCACTTTGTACAGCTTGTACAGCCTAACATTACTTCATTTGGCTCATGCAGCCGGTAGTTGCACTGCCCCTCCATGGCTTTGTATTCTCCGCCTCTGCAACTACCGGGTCGTCTCGGCTCTCTGGCTAACTATTGTAATAGAACAGAAGTTGTATAGAGTTTGTATCAGTTTCTTGCGGAATGCGATGAATTTGCCTGTGGCCGAAAACATCATGTAATGTAGGACAGAGAACCCAAAAAAGTATTCCCATGTGTTTGTGTGTAAGTGTTGGCAGATGCACAAAGTGAAGTGAGATGCCGTCCCTGTTGTGTGCTCCCGCCCTCTCTCACTCCCCCCCCCCTCTCTCGCTCTCTCTGTTTTGCTCTCTCTCTCTCTCGCTTACTCTATTTCGCTCACTCTCCCTCACTCTCCCTCTCTCACTCTCACTCTCCCGCTCTCTCTCTCTGTCTATTTCTCTCTTTATCTGCATTCCTCTCTACCGTCAAACATAAGGGAAACAAACAATGTTTCCTCAAATAACCTTTCTAGATGTGTGTGTACCATTCCTTGCCCAGGAAATCACTGCTCTGCTTACCATAGCAAAACCCATTCACTTATTTCACTTACCCCACACAGCCCCATCTCCCATTCACAGATCTGCTCTGCGGTGTATGGAGGCACAATCAGACTCTCTCTTTCCCTCTTTCTCTTTCCTGTGGCATTAAACACAGATGTCGCATCCATCTGGTGCCTCTACACTCTGTTGTCGTCGTTCCTCTTCTCCTGTTGTTGCCTTTTGATGTTTTTTTTTTTTTTTTTTTTGGGGGGTTCGCTGCTGCTGCTGTTGTTGTCTCTGCTGTTCTGACTATTTCGGAAATTTGAAATGCTCCTAGCTCACACCACTGTCTGCGTTTGTGTGACTGTGCATTTGTTTAGGGTTCTCCTGTGCTCCCTGTTCACCCACAACCGCGTGGCCGCACACGACTCGCAACACCATCGTTAAGGCCTGATCACCAACGGCAATGAGCTCACCTTTAGGGAGGAGGTCAGAGACTTGGAAGTGTGGTGCCAGGACAACAGCTTCTCCCTCAAAGTCAGCAAGACAAAAGGATCTGACTTCAGGAAACTGAGGGAAGCACGCCCCGATTCAAATCGACGGGGCTGTAGTGGAGCGGGTCGAGAGCTTCATGTTCCTCGGTGGCCACATCACTTAGGATCTATCATGGTCCAAACTCACCGCCGTAGTCGTGAAGAGGGCATGACAATGCCTCTTCCACCTCAGGAGACTGAAACGATTTGGCACGGCACCTCAGATCCTCAAAAAGTTCTACAGCCGCACCATCGAGAGCATCTTGACTGGCTACATCACATGATAAGACAACTGCTCTAGCCACAGACTGTTCTCCCTGCTACCACACGGAAACAGTACCAAAGCACCAAGTCTGGAACCAACAGGAACCTGAACAGCTTCTACCCCCAAGCCAGAAGACTGCTAAATAGTTAGTTAAGTACTTAACCAAATAGCTAACAGCACCAACTTTTTGGACTAATCACATATGCTGCTGCATATTATTATGTTTTATTTAACTAGGCAAGTCAGTTAAAAACACATTTTTATTTCTAATGACGGCCTAGGAACAGTGGGTTAACTGCCTTGTTCAGGGGCAGAACAACAGATTTCTACCTTGTCAGCAATGGGGTTTCAACTCGCAACCTTCTGGTTACATGTACATACTGTATCTTCCTCAATTGACTTTATAAGTTATCGTTACTCATTGTGTATCTAGTATTACTTGTGTCCTCATGTGTTGTACTTTTCTATTACTTTTCTATTGATTTTTCTCTACATTGTTGGGAAGAGCCCGTAGGTAAGCATTTCACTGTTAGTCCACACCTGTTGTTTATGAAATGCAATAGTATGCCATTGTATTTATTCACACAATGTCTGTAGCCTGGTTGTAGTATACAGTATGTGAGATGTTTGTTTTGGGCGTTGTCCATGATGGTCATTGATGTGTGATAAGGGATCTGTTCATAGAGGGTAGATCATCTGAAAGCTGGTCATTGCCTGGTATTGTCCCTTGCTTTCCCTTTCACTCTCTGCACATACACACACAGCTGCCAGCCCATAAAAACACGCACGCACGCACGCGCGCAAGCACACACGCACGCGCGGCCATGTGACGCGTTAGCATCCACTCTGTGCTGATGTAATTAGATTCTCGTCATTCCTCCCTCTCCCTCCTTGCTATTTTCAGAACACGATGTCTCAGCACAACAATCACATCCCAAAACGCCTGACGGCAAAATGGTCCTAGATAACAATTAAGAAGAAAGTGAAATAAAAATGCTACTAAGCAGGTAACCAAACTGTTATTGTAAAAGCTCATACACATTTAGTGCAGTTATGGATTGGACTTTCACTGTAGCCTCGAAGCAACTCTCATTCTGAGAAACTGCCCAAGATTTCAAATGCTAACCTCCCTTGTTATTGGAAATGGTGAGAGGTTAGCATGTTTTGGGGGCGTCATCACGGTAGCGTCCACATTACTGTAGAAGTGGACAGAAACATTCCTATTTACGAAAAAAGGTGACTACAAAATGACACAATACATTATGTTGCTGTAATTTGTATTTGGCACAAAATAAACAACTCTTTGACACTTTTAGTGTGTCAAAAGTCATCTGTTGCCAGGACATTGACGTGACTGTGGCGTGGCCACTTCGGTTTCCGCTCAGTGCCACTTCGTCAGGTTGACAGCCCGGGCAAGTTGCCTGCATGTTTTATTCCACAGACATCAAAGCCTAGGCCAGCCAGGGGACAGCTGTGTCCGAAATGGCACCCTATTCCCTATATAGTGCACTGCTTTTGATGAGAGCCATTACATAGGGTGTCATGTGGGATGCAGACGAGGTGTCTGTGGAGCCGTGCTCCTGGGTTGTAGAACAGGACTCTACATTCCCAGAGCAGAAGCCCCCAGTGCTCTTATCAACCATGCCCAGGTCCAGGGAGGGCTCAGCTCATGCTTGCTTAGACACGGAGAGGGGAGACCCCTTCTCTTCCACAGCTCTCATATATTCTCATGGTAGTTCTGATATTATGGCAAGGCAGCTAGGAAGAAAGCAGGCAAAAAATGTGACTGAGACTGCTATTAGGCTCGTACAGGTGTAGAGAGGTGTGTTGTTCCTGTTTCATCATAGCAATATGGTATTATATTTGTGTCAACACGGCTTTGTGTATAGGCCTATGTGTTTACCTGTTCCGACGCAAGTCGACAAGGCACTCAACAGGTTTTCCTTCCCTTCTTCCACATGCCCACATGTCCGGATAAGAACTCGAAACCGGTTTAACCATAAATCCCTGCAGCTTTGTGGCTGAGAGAGATGTGTCTCCACAGAAAATGTCTCTTTGTGTTGCTGGGGCTCAAAGAGGAGAGGTGGTCAAAGGGAGAGAGGGATGAAGATAGACAGAGAGGGAGGGAGAAAGGGGGAGAGAGATGGAGTACTAACGCTAATCCTCAGCCTTAGTGAAATAGCTACAGCTCCTGTGTGATTTAGAGGGGGAGAGAGAGAGAGTTCACTTGCTTTGGTAATGTTAACATGTGTTTCCCATGCCAATAAAGTTCTTAAATTGACATTGAATTGAAATTGAGAGAGAGAGAGAGAAAGAGAGAGCCCTGGCGACAAAAAGCTATTCTTTCTGAGGCTGGGATCAGGATCTGGTCTTTGGATACCCTGTCCTCAATATTTTATTACATTAAAATGAAAGGTGGTGGCTTCACGCCTCAAATCAGCCTGCCTGGGCGCTAAGCCCTGGGGAGAACGTGCTTATAACCCGGTGATGTAGCAAGAATGCAGAGAGAGAAGAGAGAGAGAGAGAGAGAAGAGAGAGAGAGAGAGAAAAGAGAGAGAGAGAGAGAGAGAGAGAGAGAGAGAGAGAGAGAGAGAGAGAGAGAGAGAGAGAGAGAGAGAGAGAGAGAGAGAGAGAGAGAGAGAGAGAGAGAGAGAGAGAGAGAGAGAGAGAGAGAGAGAGAGAGACTGATGCTACTTTTGGGGGGCTGATGCTACTGCCTGGGCACATTCCTGTCTCATATGCAGGTCTCTGTATCCAGGACTGGCTCTGAGCTTTGGTTCTCTGGGTCTGTGTCCCAAATGGCTCTTTGGGCCCTGCTCAAAAATAGTGCACTAAATAGGAAATAGGGTGCCATTTTATACGACTCCCTGCTCGCCTCGCCCCCTCCTCCACAGGTCAACCATTGTTTCTGCTAGACTGCCTCGCTGTCTGATGAAAAGCCCAGCCGATCACTGCATGGGAGACAGAGAAGCATAGGATTTAATACAGAAAACAGGATTTTCATCTTGTCATTTTCTCTTCCCTCACCTTTTTTGTTGTTGTCAAGTCATCATTTGGATGTGATGCGCTACCCCTTTTTATGTACGAACAATCTCAATTTTGGATTTCTATACTCATGTTTTTAAGTCGACAAAAGAGCATAGTGTGCTCTTGGTCATAGCAGTAACATGCAGGTGGAAGTAGTGTTTTTTAGCTCAATCACTGCTCCCTTTCACTAAACTAGACACATTTGGCGCTGTGATCTCAAGGGTGAGCCCGTTTCATCTTCAGATGCCGGCTTGTTTACCTAGCGCCTCTTGATATCCTAACTCTCAACTGTTGCTTTGTTTCACACTTCACATTATCTTGGCATTGTCTAACGGGAAACATAGGTCATAGGTTCCGCCCCAAATGGATTCTATTCCCTTTAAGGTGCATCACTTTTGAAAAGGGCCAATAGGACTCGTCAAAAGTAGTGCACTATGTGGGGCATAGGGTTCCATTTGGGACTGACCCATACAGGTGTGCTGAGTTTTGGAGCCATGCCCGACATTTCTTTTTCTTTCTTCTGTATGCCAAATATTTTTAGGAGGAAACAAAGTACAATATAATTGTTTTGCTGCGGCTACACTAGCATTCTGCGGTTTCGTCCAAACACTCGCTCAAATCTCTTGGGACAAGCGCTCTTTAATAATTGTGTGGTGATCCCATGCGATGGGAGATAATGGATGTCTAATCATCTTTGGCATGATGCTAAAACTGCCGCACCGCGTTATGGGGCGGGTGATCAAATTCCTGGTAAGCCCTGAGTAAATCTGCCCCAGATAGCATTCAAATAATGATTACCTTTTGTCTGCCATTGAGGAAAAATGTATGGTATATGTTATATGTGTGTCATGATGAATGTTCTCCTCCCCAAAACAACCTATCTCTCGCTCTCTTTCTTTCTCTCTCTCTCTCTCTCTCTCTCTCTCTCTCTCTCTCTCTCTCTCTCTCTCTCTCTCTCTCTCTCTCTCTCTCTCTCTCTCTCTCTCTCTCTCTCTCTCTCTCTCTCTCTCTCTCTCTCTCTCTCACTCTTTCTCACTCTTTCTCTCTCTCTCTCGCTCTCTCTCTCTCTTTCTTTCTTTCTCTCTCTCGCTCTCTCTTTCTCTCTCTCTATCTCTCTCTTCCTCTCTCTCTCTCTCTATCTCACTCAATTTTTTTTCAATTCAAGGGCTTTATTGGCATGGGAAACATGTGTTAACATTGCCAAAGCAAGTGAGGTAGATGATATATAAAGTGAATATATAATGTGAAATAAACAATAAAAATTAACAGTAAACATCACACATACAGAAGTTTCAAAACAGTAAAGACGTTACAAATGTCATATATATATATACAGTGTTTTAACAATGTACAAATGGTAAAGGACACAAGATAAAATAAATAAGCATAGATATGGGTTGTATTTACAATAGTGTGTGTTCTTCACTGGTTGCCCTTTTCTCGTGGCAACAGGTCACAAATCTTGCTGCTGTGATGGCACACTGTGGAATTTCAGCCAGTAGATATGGGAGTTTTTCAAAATTGGATTTGTTTTCGAATTCTTTGTGGATCTGTGTAATCTGAGGGAAATATGTCTCTCTAATATGGTCATACATTGGGCAGGAGGTTAGGAAGTGCAGCTCAGTTTCCACCTCATTTTGTGGGCAGTGAGCACATAGCCTGTCTTCTCTTGAGAGCCATGTCTGCCTATGGCGGCCTTTCTCAATAGCAAAGCTATGCTCACTGAGTCTGTACATAGTCAAAGCTTGCCTTAATTTTGGGTCAGTCACAGTGGTCAGGTATTCTGCCGCTGTGTACTCTCTGTGTAGGGCCAAATAGCATTCTAGTTTACTCTGTTTTTTTGTTCATTCTTTCCAATGTGTCAAGTAATTCTCTTTTTGTTTTCTCATGATTTGGTTGGGTCTAATTGTGCTGCTGTCCTGGGGCTCTGTAGGGTGTGTTTGTGTTTGTGAACAGAGCCCTAGGACCAGCTTGCTTAGGGGACTCTTCTCCAGGTTCATCTCTCTGTAGGTGATGGCTTTGTTATGGAAGGTTTGTGAATCTCTTCCTTTTAGGTGGTTGTAGAATTTAACGGCTCTTTTTTGGATTTTGATAATTAGTGGGTATCGGCCTAATTCTGCTCTGCATGCATTATTTGGTGTTTTACGTTGTACACAGAGGATATTTTTGCAGAATTCTGCGTGCAGAGTCTCAATTTGGTGTTTGTCCCATTTTGTGAAGTCTTGGTTGGTGAGCAAACCCCAGACCTCACAACCATAAAGGGCAATGGGCTCTATGACTGATTCAAGTATTTTTAGCCAAATCCTAATTGGTATGTTGAAATTTATGTTCCTTTTGATGGCATAGAATGCCCTTCTTGCCTTGTCTCTCAGACCGTTCACAGCTTTGTGAAAGTTACCTGTGGCGCTGATGTTTAGGCCCAGGTATGTATAGTTTTTTGTGTGCTCTCTAGGGCAACAGTGTCTAGATGGAATTTGTATTTGTGGTCCTGGTGACTGGACCTTTTTTGGAACACCATTATTTTGGTCTTACTGAGATTTACTGTCAGGGCCCAGGTCTGACAGAATCTGTGCATAAGATCTAGGTGCTGCTGTCGGCCCTCCTTGGTTGGTGACAGAAGCACCAGATCATCAGCAAACAGCAGACATTTGACTTCGGATTCTAGTAGGGTGAGGCCGGGTGCTGCAGACTTTTCTAGTGCCCGCGCCAATTCGTTGATGTATATGTTGAAGAGGGTGGGGCTTAAGCTGCATCCCTGTCTAACCCCACGACCCTGTGTGAAGAAATGTGTGTGTTTTTTTGCCGCACGCTTGTTGTTTGTGTACATGGATTTTATAATGTCGTATGTTTTACCCCCAACACCACTTTCCATCAGTTTGTATAGCAGACCCTCATGCCAAATTGAGTCGAAGGCTTTTTTGAAATCAACAAACCACAAGAAGACTTTGCCTTTGTTTTGGTTTGTTTGGTTGTCAATTAGGGTGTGCAGGGTGAATACGTGGTCTGTTGTACGGTAATTTGGTAAAAAGCCAATTTGACATTTGCTCAGTACATTGTTTTCATTGAGGAAGTGTACGAGTCTGCTGTTAATGATAATGCAGAGGATTTTCCCAAGGTTACTGTTGACGCATATTTCACGGTAGTTATTGGGGTCAAATCTGTCTCCACTTTTGTGGATTGGGGTGATCAGTCCTTGGTTCCAAATATTGGGGAAGATGCCAGAGCTAAGGATGATGTTAAAGAGTTTTAGTATAGCCAATTGGAATTTGTTGTCTGTATATTTGATCATTTCATTGAGGATACCATCAACACCACAGGCCTTTTTGGGTTGGAGGGTTTTTATTTTGTCCTGTAACTCATTCAATGTAATTGGAGAATCCAGTGGGTTCTGGTAGTCTTTAATAGTTGATTCTAAGATCTGTATTTGATCATGTATATGTTTTTGCTCTTTATTATTTGTTATAGAGCCAAAAAGATTGGAGAAGTGGTTTACCCATACATCTCCATTTTGGATAGATAATTATTCGTGTTGTTGTTTGTTTAGTGTTTTCCAATTTTCCCAGAAGTGGTTAGAGTCTATGGATTCTTCAATTACATTGAGCTGATTTCTGACATGCTTCCGTAGTGTATTTCTGTATTGTTTTAGTGATTCACCATAGTGAAGGCGTAGACTCAGGTTTTCCGGGTCTCTATGTTTTTGGTTGGACAGGTTTCTCAATTTCTTTCTTCGATTTTTGCATTCTTCATCAAACCATTTGTCATTGTTGTTAATTTTCTTCGGTTTTCTATTTGAGATTTTTTAGATTTGATATGGAAGCTGAGAGGTCAAATATACTGTTAAGATTTTCTACTGCCAAGTTTACACCTTCACTATTACAGTGGAACGTTTTACCCAGGAAATTGTCTAAAAGGGATTGAATTTGTTGTTGCCTAATTGTTTTTTGGTAGGTTTCCAAACTGCATTCCTTCCATCTATAGCATTTCTTAATGTTACTTAGTTCCTTTGGCTTTGATGCCTCATGATTGAGTATTGCTCTGTTTAAGTAGACTGTGATTTTGCTGTGGTCTGATAGGGTTGTCAGTGGGCTGACTGTGAACGCTCTGAGAGACTCTGGGTTGAGGTCAGTGATAAAGTAGTCTACAGTACTACTGCCAAGAGATGAGCTATAGGTGTACCTACCATAGGAGTCCCCTCGAAGCCTACCATTGACTATGTACATACCCAGCGTGCGACAGAGCTGCAGGAGTTGTGACCCGTTTTTGTTGGTTATGTTGTCATAGTTGTGCCTAGGGGGGCATATGTGGGAGGGAATGCTGTCACCTCCAGGCAGGTGTTTGTCCCCCTGTGTGCTGAGGGTGTCAGGTTCTTGTCCGGTTCTGGCATTTAGGTTGCCACAGACTAGTACATGTCCCTGGGCCTGGAAATGATTGATTTCCCCCTCCAGGATGGAGAAGCTGTCTTCATTAAAATATGGGGATTCTAGTGGGGGGATATAGGTAGCACACAGGAGGACATTTTTCTCTGTTAGGATAATTTACTTTTGAATTTCTAGCCAAATGTAGAATGTTCCTCTCTCTCTATATATATCTCTCTATCTCTCTCTCTCTCTCTCTCTCTCTCTCTCTCTCTCTCTCTCTCTCTTTCTCTCTATCTATCTCACTCTCTCTCTCTCTCTTTCTCTCTATCTCTCTCACTCTCTCTCACTCACTCAGTCTTTATCACTCTATTTCTCTCTCAGCCTCTCTATCTCTATCTCTATCTCTTTCTTTCTCTATCTCTTTCTCTTTCTCTCTCTCTCTCTCTCTCTCTCTCTCTCTCTCTCTCTCTCTCTCTCTCTCTCTCTCTCTCTCTCTCTCACTCACTCACTCACTCACTCACTCACTCACTCACTCACTCACTCACTCACTCAGTCTTTATCACTCTATTTCTCTCTCTCTCTCTTTCTCTCACTCTCTCTCAATCTCTCTCTCTATCTCTCTCTCTCTCTCTCTCTCTCACTCACTCAGTCTTTATCGCTCTACTTCTCTCTCAGTCTCTGTCTCTGTCTCTGTCTCTCTCTCTCTCTCTCTCTCTCTCTCTCTCTCTCTCTCTCTCTCTCTCTCTCTCTCTCTCTCTCTCTCTCTCTCTCTCTCTCTCTCACTCACTCAGTCTTTATCACTCTATTTCTCTCTCTCCCTCTCTCTCGCTCTCTATCTCTCTCTATATATCTCTTTCTCTCTCTCTCTCTCTCTCTCTCTCTCTCTCTCTCTCTCTCTCTCTCTCTCTCTCTCTCTCTCTCTCTCTCTCTCTCTCTCTCCACCCACTCAGTCTTTATCGCTCTATTTCTCTCTCTCTCGCTCTATCGCTCTCTTTCTCTCTCTCGTTCTCTCTCACTCACTCAGTCTTTATCGCTCTATTTCTCTCTCTCTTTCTCTCTCTCTCGTTCTTTCTCTCTCTCTCTCTCTCTCTCTATCACTCTCTCTTCTCTCTTCTCTCTCTCTCTCTCTCACTCACTCAGTCTTTATCGCTCTATTTCTCTCTCTCTCTCTCTCTCTCTCTCTCTCTCTCTCTCTCTCTCTCTCTCTCTCTCTCTCTCTCTCTCTCTCTCTCTCTCTCTCTCTCTCTCTCTCTCTCTCTCTTCTCCTCCCTCTTTCTCTCCCCCTCTCTCTAGAGCAAAGACAGACAGGGAGAGAAAGAGAGACAGAGACGGCGATAAAAGGAATAGGGACATAGCAATAGAAAGAGACACACAGCAAGGAGAGCGACAGAGGCAGAGATAAGTTGTTGGCCATGCTGTCACATCTGATCCATCAGGCGGGCCATGGGTCTCACTCTGCCTTGGACACCTTTATTGAAACAGCTGCACTGGTGGCTGGGATTGAGAGCAGCAAAAAGCTGTGGAGAGGTTGCTGTGGACAGGCCCCTGGGATCCAACGCCCTGTCGGATACCATTACAGCGCAGCATGCTGCCCGCTTGCACAGTGACACACACATACACACACAGACGCACGCACACACACACACACACACACACACATCAACACCACACCAGCGATGTATGAAACTTGTTCAGCTTTTACACACTTTCTCAACCTTTGTATATCTCTCTCTTTCGCTCTCTCTCTTATTCACTCTCTCTCTTTTTCGCTCTCTCTTTCACACTCTCTCTCTCTTATTCACTCTCTCTCTTTCGCTCTCTCTTTCACACTCTCTCTCTCTCTCTCAATTCAATTTCAATTGAATGGCTTTATTAGCATGAGAAACATATGTTTACATTGCCATCGCAAGTGAAATAGACAATAAACAAAAGTGAAATAAATCTCTCAATCTCTCTCTCTCTCTGCAGTGTTGCTGTCTGTGGTTGTGTGGAAGTTTGGGCAGATGTGGGATGCCATCCATGTTATTGTGTTGCCAAGGTTACACACGAGAAAGAAACTATACTGCCTTTTTCAATTCACACATTTACACGCCATCGCTCTGTCTCTCCCTTGCTCCAACCACCCACCCACCCTCTCTCTCATTCTCTCTCTCTCTTTCTCTACAGTGTTGCTCTCTAATGTCTTGCTCTCCCTGATATCTCTGTCCCATTTATTGGTTGTTCTTGCTCTCTCTCTCTCTCTCTTTCTAGATCTATATCTCCCTCCCTGTCTCTATCCATCCCCCTATCCACCTCTTACCACCATTCTCTATTTCTCTCTCTCTCTCTCCCTCTCTCTCTCTCTCTCTCTGGTCAGTGCCTCTGAATGCTCTCTAGATCTGAGGGCCCTGCATGGGTCTCTGATAAGAAATAGAGTGGTGTTAGTTGCTAGTAAGTAAGTAGGTGGCGTACCAGAACACATGTAGCCCCAGCCAACGCACTACTAGCTGTTTCTGACAAATCCATGGGCTCTTATCGCTAGATGCTTGCGGTCCAAGATACCTTTATCATGGTGATCTGTCTCACCAATCTCAGCGATTAAACCGGTCCCGGGAGAGTCCTCGGCAAGTAACGGATAGCGAGCTTTCTCAGCGTTATCTATGTTATGGATGTTTTTCTGTTTCTCTAATTTCTGTGCCTGTTTTCTTTCTCACAGAGAGCTGCTGCGTGACTCAGGGAATACTCTCTGTCATTGGATTGAACTCACTTTTGTCGTTAGCAGTTTGATCTAACTCACTGTGTTGTCAGCAGTTTGAACTAACTCGCTTTGTCGTTAGCAGTTTGAACTAACTGGCTTTGTCGTTAGCAGTTTGAACTAACTGGCTTTGTCGTCAGCAGTTTGAACTAACTGGCTTTGTCGTTAGCAGTTTGAACTAACTCACTGTGTTGTCAGCAGTTTGAACTAACTCGCTTTGTCGTTAGCAGTTTGAACTAACTGGCTTTGTCGTTAGCAGTTTGAACTAACTGGCTTTGTCGTTAGCAGTTTGAACTAACTCCCTTTGTCGTTAGCAGTTTGAACTAACTCGTTTTGTCGTTAGCAGTTTGAACTAACTCACTGTGTTGTCAGCAGTTTGAACTAACTCGCTTTGTCGTTAGCAGTTTGAACTAACTGGCTTTGTCGTTAGCAGTTTGAACTAACTCCCTTTGTCGTTAGCAGTTTGAACTAACTGGCTTTGTCGTTAGCAGTTTGAACTAACTCCCTGTGTTGTCAGCAGTTTGAACTAACTCCCTTTGTCGTTAGCCGTTTGAACTAACTCCCTTTGTCGTTAGCAGTTTGAACTAACTCCCTTTGTCGTTAGCAGTTTGAACTAACTTGTTTTGTTATTTGTATGTATGTGCCAGATGCCCTTGTGTTTGTGGTTTTGTATTTTGAAATGAATGAGTGTGCTGATATTGATTTTGCGTAAACAAATGTTTCGCTCCCAGTGCAATGTCCTTTGACAATACACTAAAAAACATAAAATGGTTGAGGGTGGTTTACAAGTGTCTTTGAATACAGGGACACAGAACGGCTGTGAGAGATGCCTCGTGAGAATTTACCCGGAACCCTGATCCAAAACGCTGATCCATATTCAAACAAAGATCAAAGCGTCGTCGATGTTGTGAGAGAAACACAGGGGGGGAAAATTATGTTATTCAAATGTAAATATTGCTATCCGCTATGTATTTGTTATTTTCACGAGGGAAAGGGATAAATAGACTGTGACTTGTTACATTTGGCCTTATGAATACAGCCCCGCATCACAGAATGCATTTGCCGCGCAACAACTAAATCATCTCTTTCTCTTTCCCAGCCATCCCACCACACTCCAGCCAGCCACGAAGGGCGGCCATTTTGTACATTATCTTTGTCAGAGGCTTGGCGGTATCACCTAGTGTGCAGCTGTTCAGAGGAGTGTGTGTGTGTTGTCCTCCTCACAGAGAGACATGAGGCTGCTGTTGTGCACCATATCGATTAAGGCTGATCTGAACCTGGCTTAATGGGTAGCTGGCTGGTGACTGGTGCCTGGTGACTGGGCCAAGCTCATGGACGTCAGCACATACAGACATCCCTCTGAGAGAGATGGAGGGACCAGGGAGGAAAGGAGGTTGACTCATCCAGTTGGCCCTATTCTATTCCATTGCATATGGACCACTGTTGAAAGGGGAGGAAGTGCAGTGTGGGTGCAGGGCCAATGATAGAGGAAGGGAAGAAAGGGCGGAAAGATGAAGGGAGCCTCTGCTGGCAATGGGGTGCCACAGATCAGGAACCCGCCTTTATGCTAGGAAGGAAGAGGAAGGGCAATGCCTCTCTGCTCGTTGGTTGGTTGTTTGCCACCCGTCCGTCCGTCACTCCCTACCAGCTGCTGGGATGTCGCTGGCATGCTCTCGTGGGCCATTATCAGCATGGCAGGCCTCCCTGAGCTGGAACCTGGTACTGGAGGATTAGCGTTACCATTAGCAACTGGAACCTGGTATTGTTGCCAGCTGCATTAGCATTAGCGGCTAGCCACCCATCTGGTGGAGAAGCCCAAAGACCAGGCTTTTAGAATTAGCATTAGCAGCTATGCCCATCTAAAGGAGATGGAGAAGCCCACAGACGAGTCTTGAATTTGGGGGTAGTTGGGAGGCTTGGAGCCCGGGCTGAGGCTCTGGACTAAGCATTAGCCACTCTGTAATTAACCAGTGATTTGTCCTGCTGTTTCCTCCTCCGGCTGGTCTCTGCCAGCCTGATTGCACTCTGCTTCATTACGACAGCTCCTCTTGGCTCCCAAGGTGCAGGAGGACACACAGGAACTGGAGAGCAGTGGAGGATAATTATATTGTACTGTGGGAGATGGGTAGGGCCAAGAGGCACAACACAAAACCACACTTTCTAAGTGTTGTGTGTGTGTGTGTGTGTGTGTGTGTGTGTGTGTGTGTGTGTGTGTGTGTGTGTGTGTGTGTGTGTGTGTGTGTGTGTGTGTGTGTGTGTGTGTGTGTGAGCGCGCACGTGATGCGCTTGTGTGTGTGTGTGTTAATGACACTTCCATCCAGCAAATGTAACCTTGAGTCAGCCATTTTCCCTCCAAAATATATCAACAACAGCTGATTGTATTGGCTAGAGATGCTCTCGCTGGGCTAAGTGCCTTCTTTTGGATCATGGTTTTCCCCCTTGATTCTAGAGGGCTAGTTTGACCTGTAGATAATAGATGCGTCATTATCTATGTGAAACTTTTAGTTCAATGTTTAGCAGGGACCGCCGTGTGTGTTTTTGTGTGTCTGTTCCGCTTGCAGGAACCCACTGCGATTAGGAAAATGAAGCGCTTAGGGTGGATTGAGTGGTTTGACCTAGCATTGTTTCCATCTCCAGAGACAATGGTAGCCGCTTCCACTAATCAATAGCTTGGCCAAATGTGAATACAGTGTGTGTGTGTGTGTGTGTGGGGGGGGGGGGGGTAAGAGAGAATGAAAGGAGAAAAGAGGGATAGAGGGGTAAGAGGGAGAGAGTTAGGAGGGAAGGGAGAGAAAAGTGTAGGCCTGTATCTGTAACAAATAGCCATGTGTTTTATACCCAGGGTGCAAACAAACCACTAACCTTTTTAAATGTCCTGGGGTCAGATAGCTCTTGTCTGAATTGGTGCTTTGGAGAGCGGGGTGACATCTCTCCCTCATTTAGACAGCCCTTCCTGTCGCCCGTCGCCTGCCACTGTTGTCACGGGGGCGGCAAATGGCAGGGGTAATGAGGCCTTAATGAACTCCCAGCAGGCCTGGCGGCGGCTGCGTGGATCGCCGTGGCGACCGCAGCCATCGCCTTTAAAATCTTTCCAGATCTCAGCCGGGCCATAAGACAAATGAAGAAGGGAGAGTCAACAGAGTGGCTATTTGCCTTGACTTTGTATGCTCTGTGTGTGTGTGTGTGAGTGTATGTGTGTGTCTGTGTGCTTGTCTTAGATTGGGTGTGTTTATCGACCATGTCAATGGCAGTGGCTGAACTCTCAGTACTCTGTCTTTTTGTGTACAGTATGTGTGTGTGAATGTGTTTGTGTGCTCGGGTGTGCATGCCAGCCAAGGTCTGTGGCAGCACCCTAGGTAAGTGTGGGCAATGGGGCAGCATCCTCATCTATTCTCCTCCTCTTTTCTGATTTTCCCTCTCTATTTGATCCCGTGATCATCATTCAGCTGCTGGCTCTCTGCTGCTGGTGTACCGCAATTAATAACATAACACATTGCTTGCTCTCCCTCTCTCTCTCTCTCTTTCTCTCCCTCTTTCTCTCTCCCCCTCTCTCTTCACCCCTCTCTCTCTCTCTTTCTCTCCCTCTCTTTCTCTCTCTCTCTCCCCCTCTCTCTTCCCGCCTCTCCCTCTCTTTCTCTCTCTTTCTCTCTCTCTCCCCCTCTATCTTCCCTCCTCCTCTCCCTCTCGCTCTCTCTCTCTCTCTCTCTCTCTCTCTCTCTCTCTCTCTCTCTCTCTCTCTCTCTCTCTCTCTCTCTCTCTCTCTCTCTCTCTTTCTCTCTCTCCCCCTCTCTCTCCCTCTCCCTCTCTTTCTCTGTCTTCCCCCTCTCCCACTCTCTCTCTCTCTCTCCCCCTCTCTCTTCCCCCCTCTTTCACACCCTCTCTCGCTCTCACCTCTCTCACTCTCTTTCTCTATTTCTCTTTATCTCCTTTAACAGTGGCCAAGACATCACAGAAAAATAAAACATGCTTGGCTTCAGAGTGCCTGGAGAGGGAGAGAAAAGAGGGGAAAAGAAGTCTATTTTATCTTCAGGCCTGCCTCACGGTGCCTCCCCCCATCTCTTCCTCTCTCTGTGTTTATGCAGAAATACCCTAATTTCCCCCTCTAATGTCTGTGAAATCAAATCACATCACCCTGTGCTCGGGTGCCCCTTTTGTACCTCCTCTCACACTGGCGCTTCCGGTGGCCGGTGGAGAAATGACGAGCTAACAACCCATGAATTATTCATTGAAATCACTTTTCTCTCTCTCTCTCCGGCTAAATAGTTTTGCCAATGTGCTGGCCACTAATTTGTGTCATTGTTAAGAATCAAAATGACTTTACATGTTTTTAGTCTCAGGGCTTGGAGATAAAAGAGTCTGGTGTGGGGTAAGAGGTGAGGAGGGAGAGGGGTGTTGGGGGTTGGGAGTAAATAATAATCACAACTTCCGTTTCAATTTGAAGATACACTCATTGAAAAAAAAAGTTTTATATCTAGCACCTAAAAGGTTTCTTCGATTTTCTCCTTAAGAGAACCCTTTGAAAACCCATTTTTGGTTCCAGGTAGAACCCTTTCCACAGAGGTTTCTACATGAACCCAAAAGGGTTCTCCCTTGAACCAAAACGGGTTATTCTATGGGGACAGCCAAAGAACCCTTTTGGAAGCCTTTTTTCTAAGAGTGTAGAGACGTTTGGCGTTTGGAATGCTGAGCTGCGGGTGGGGAGGTGGGGAGTTGGGCTGAGGAGCGGGCCAAGCTAGCTGTATGTCACTCTCATTCAGGTTACGAGCACTAGGCTGTAAATCCACAACGGAAGCATTCAGGGGGAGGGATGATGATAGACCTCAGACACACAAATCACCGGCCGTCTGGGAAAAAAATGAAAACAATCGTGATTCAATATGCACACACGCCTGCACTCAAGTCACACGGGTCAGGAGAAAACAGGAAGCAGAAGCACACTTCCCCACACCTACACACTGTTAGGATACGACACATTTAGATTTAGTGTTTGTGGTCAACAGGCAACCATTTCTAGGCTTCCTCAAGAACGTATTAGGTCTGAACTGAAGTGGAACCAAATGGTGATGGTTTGTGTGTTCAACCCCTTTGACTCTTCAAGGAGAGAGGCTTTTTAAATTAAACTCCATTTAAATCCCAGCATTTTCAGCCCCAATGCTTATTACTTAGCGGCTGTATGGAGTTAATGTGTAATGCACGCTCGCTAGTTTCCAATAAACCACGCCATTATATTGAATTGCACCGGCAGTAGTTATAATATGCCTTATCTGGGCTATTGCTTACCACTGAACGAGGGAATTGAAAAGAAGAAAGGTTGTTAAGCCCTTGGGCATTTTCCTTCCACTGCGCTGGTAATGGGTGAAGGCCGCCTTTGACGATCAAAATGATCGAAGATACGGTCACAAGTACCAGTTTAAATATGCAGCGCCATTGATCTTACAGTACACCACATTAAATACACGATGGAAATACAATGTATGCAACGTACCATCGATTTTACCCATCTTCACCACTTATTTCTCTCGTACATTGTTTCTAGAACATGCCAGAACATGACGTTGGTTACACACCTATGACCAAACACAATAACTTTCATTTATTCATATTTAAAAAAGCCTGAGGGAAAGGGGAAAAAAGCCAGATGCAATAAAATACAATAAAAACAGTTTTCTCCGGGTCTGTAAGTCTAACCGATTTCATTACAACGATGTTAACGCTTCTCAAATTGTCCAATCTCCAATCGCCGCTTTTCCAAATTGACTGACTTCAACGGCGGTGAATTTGTTTGTTCATATGTATTTATTTCTTAACAAGGCTAAATTGCTGTTTTAGTAATGAACCTAGCCCTCCCTTGACAATTAATCGCTGAGGGGACGCAATGGCACGTGAAAGACATAAAAGTTTATGGACTTGTGTGTGTTACTTTGCGGTGTCTGATTAGTGGCTTCTCTCGAACAGGAAATGAGGCCCATATAGTTTCATGAGCTCATTACAGAGAGGCTAGAGTCCCTACTGTGGCCCAAATGGCCCGCTATTCCCAATGTAGTGCACTACTTTTGGCCAGGGCCAATAGGGCTCTGCACTAGGAAATGAGTGCCATTTGGGATGCAGGCTCTGTCACATCACCACATTAAATAGAGATGCACTAGTGGAGATTGAGCGATATCACCGTCACTGACTGCCCTGCAATCTATTTGGTTCAGTTTAGCCTAATTCATGGCATGCTTGTTTTTTAAAATATCGAAGCCGATTGTCCACAGAATGCTTAACAGAAGGTGCTGGTCTGGGTGCCCAGGAATTGGGAGGATTTGAAGATGCTATCAAGATGTTATCGAAGTCTTCCAAAACAGTTGAAAGCGTAATGCGTTTGAATATGGTATATCTCAGTGCCAGGGCAAATGACGCATATTATTAAATGCGACACAGATTGTACACGATATAGGGAATAGGCTGCCATTTGGGACACATCCAGTAACTAACTCAGAGAGACACTACAGGTTTCCGAGGCCTGCGAGTCTAACATTTTGTTCATTAAGACTGTCTTTGAGAGCTGAAGTCCCTGAATCACAAGTCGCACAACTTCCCCATCTGCATTTATTTATGCACTTATTTAGGACTTCAATTATTGCGAGAGAAGGAGCCAATGCCAAGCCCTTAACTCAGCAGGCTGGCTGGAAGGAGGAAGGAAACTTCATCCAACTCCAACCAGAGCTCCCCCCTGGATGACGGCATGTTAAATTTGGAAGAGCGGAGAGCGTGTGTGGCGGCTTTTGAACTTGCCAGTGTTCACAAATCTTTGGCAGGGTTCACGACGGTTCTTGGCACGGTTTGTGATCCATTTGAGTTTGGATGGTGACTGGTGAGATGTCGGAGAGAACTGTGTGAAGAAATGTGATGCGTATTGGTCGAGACTATATTCTGCCCGACAATAGTGCAGCCAGAAAATGCATTGACAAAAAATGTATGAAAATGTATTCGCTGAATTTGGCCTCGGGAGCATTTTAGCTTGCTGATTTCAGGTGTAGTTTCATGAAAAGAAAGAGCAGGTTGAATGGAAAAAGGATGTAAATATTAATAGCAGAGTAGAAGGCAGATAATATATAGAGCACAAGTTAATAAAATAAATGAAATAGAACTAGAATTGGCCTTGGATTATATCAACGTCTGTTATTTCAATTTTTTTCCAACATTGTTGAACCTCTCTCGATATTTTTCATGTTTTCTGGTCCTCGTTAGCTCAGTTGGTGGAGCATGGTGCTTACAATGCCAGGGTAGTGGGTTTGAATCCCAGGACCACCCATATCTACAATGTACAGTATACAAAGACATGTCTATAGAAAACAGGTCCAACTCAATGAAGTGCAGCTAGTTTGCAGTCTTTCCAACTTCAGTTTGAAGTGATTGTGTTAGCTGTGTAGTTGGCTAGCTTTGAACAACAGTGTCCTGATGAAAGAGCATATTTTCTATGCCAGGTGAAATCACTCATCTTTAGCTCATTGTTATGGATGTATCCAAATAAATGTCACTAGAAAACAGCTTAAACACATTCAGCTACTTTGATGTTATTCTGACTGCTGACTGTTTGACGTGACTGTAAGTTAGCCGTAGATTGCTAGCTAGTAAGGGATACGAATGTAGCCAGCCAGTATGGCAATAAAACATTCTGAAGGAACGACAGGGTCCACAGAAACAGAACAAAAAGACTTAACGACTTTGTTGCGTCTCTGGCAACCGAACCGATAGAACGAACGACCAGCCGGCCTGAATAGCAACCGTAGATTTGTATTGGGACTACTATATCTTGTGTGATGTAGTCGGGATATCTTGATGATATCCTGATGATATTGTAAAATGTAAATGTGATAAAACACTTGGGCTGTTCGTTAACATCCAGTGTTTTACTCTGATACTCTGTTGGCTTTCCACATGTCCTCGTCGGATTTGTAACTTTAACAATTTAGTATTGTTATCCCCCTCACCCATATAATTACATATGGAACATATTAATACTTGACATTAGTAATTTGTCTGGTATATTATTAACATATACCAATAACCTTTATGTTCTTCAAATAAAGGATCTCCATGCCCTCACCCCTCCGACCATGTAGAAATCAATGTTACGTTAATTTCCAAACATTTCTTTCCTTCCTCAACGTTAAGCTCCACACCGTAGGTCAGGTCTACAGTGGATGACATTTATACAGCACTTCACCCTTAGTGAACTCGGCAAATAGACTTAAAGTTCAGCTCAGTGTTTCTGTTGCAGGGCAACAATAAAGGCCGCTACCAGAGCAGATATGATAGATCTAGAGTGGGGAATGTGTGCGAGCGTGCATGTGCGTGAGTGCACCCCCATTAGGGGAGGCTTCCCTCTCTCCTTTTCCTCCATTTCTTTTTGCCCTCCCTATCCGCTCCCTCCCACTCTTCATCCACTGAGGATGACAAGTGCTGCCCAGTCCCCTCCGCCCTCCGCCCCTCCATTTTGACAGACTCTACTACTCTATGAAAGTAGCGGGACGTTCCATTCCGGTGACTGATTGGGGGGCGCTTGTTAGTGAGGGTACGCTAACACTAGCCTGGCAGCACGTTTTCTGTCTACTGCGTTGTCTGATTGATTGACCCTGGTCCGCCGTTTTGTTCAGAGGCGCCGGGGCTCGGCTCCGTCTGTTGGGCTGGTCGTTGTAGCGTCATTGTTCCTCGATGGATGGTGATGTCGTCATGACCATTTGTTTATGTCATGTTTTCTGTTGGGGTTTGTGCAGTTTTTCTTCTCTTTGCTGAAACAGGGAGGGACTACCTGAACATGTTCAATAACAAGCTCTGTTTCGCTTGCCATTGCAAAATGTTCTGCTACGGAGTGCCCTATTGAACCGTGCCTTGAGTGAGTTCATGGAGGTTGTTTTGTTTAGGCGCAAGGGGGCACATGGGAGTGTATCAAAATATATTATCTCTCCAAACAGACCATTTGCTGATGCATAAGCTGTCCCCTAACACACACCGGCCTCTTATTAACAAAGGGCAAAGGTTATCAAAGAGGTCAACCTTGACTGGTTCCCCTGCCGCATCCTTCAGCCTAAGGGGACACAACCACACAACCGGCGACCATCAGGCCCAGGGCTCCCTGTCAATGGATTACCAAGGATTAATGAGGGTTAAGGTTGATCGTTGGGTTGATCGTGGCTCATAGGAGAACAGTGACTATCTTCTCCATTAAAATCCTCTTCCACATGAATTGGTGACAGCAGCCCGATCAGCCATGTTGTTGCACCTTTAGGCAGAGTAGCCCCCCCGACCAATAAAACACAATCTATAATATGCTGTCCTCTTTAGGGCAGAGTAGCTAATCTCCCTTTCCTTTATCCCTCCCTTCTTCCCCCCCTAGACCAATAGAGCACCATCAATTCCCACTCCCCTGCAGCTAGAATTGTTGCTAGGCAAAAGAAACATTTGTAGTTTTACTGCTAGCGTCCTGCAGTACAATTCTGCACATTTTGCCGTAGGGTGGAGGCAAATGTTTGCAGTTTTGAAACGTGATAACTGATTATCAATTGGCCCCACCCTGGATGGTAATTTCACCATGTTAACTACAAGTTCAGATAGCTGGTTGTTAGACTAATTTTCCAATCAAAAAAAAAATGTAGCTGACATGGGCTAATTAAGTGACTGCTAATGCACAACCACATTTCGAAATTGCACCTTGTCTGTTCTATTATTAGATTTTGAGATCCCGACTGAGTTCCGCCCCAAAATAAAATCCATTTGATTTTTTTATTGGTCAGCGGGCCTATAAAATGGGGGCCAATCTTTGGACAGAGTTTGGAATTAGGCTAGTAGCTAAAATTGTTGCTAGTCAAGAAGCTCGAGCATTGTGACTTCCTCCATCCCTCCCTCCATCTCTTTTCTCCCTCCATCCCTCCCTCCATCTCTTTTCTCCCTCCATCCCTCCCTCCATCTCTTTTCTCCCTCCATCCCTCCCTCCATCTCTTTTCTCCCTCCATCCCTCCCTCCATCCCTCCCTCCATCTCTTTTCTCCCTCCATCCCTCCCTCCATCTCTTTTCTCCCTCCATCCCTCCCTCCATCCCTCCCTCCATCTCTTTTCTCCCTCCATCCCTCCCTCCATCTCTTTTCTCCCTCCATCCCTCCCTCCATCTCTTTTCTCCCTCCATCCCTCCCTCCATCCCTCCCTCCATCCCTCCCTCCATCTCTTTCTCCCTCCATCCCTCCCTCCATCTCTTTTCTCCCTCCATCCCTCCCTCCATCTCTTTTCTCCCTCCATCCCTCCCTCCATCTCTTTTCTCCCTCCATCCCTCCCTTTCTCCCTCCATCCTTTTCCATCCCTCCATCCCTCCATCCCTCTCCATCTCTTTTCTCCCTCCATCCCTCCCTCCATCCCTCCCTCCATCTCTTTTCTCCCTCCATCCCTCCCTCCATCCCTCCCTCCATCTCTTTTCTCCCTCCATCCCTCCCTCCATCTCTTTTCTCCCTCCATCCCTCCCTCCATCTCTTTTCTCCCTCCATCCCTCCCTCCATCCCTCCCTCCATCTCTTTTCTCCCTCCATCCCTCCCTCCATCTCTTTTCTCCCTCCATCCCTCCCTCCATCTCTTTTCTCCCTCCATCCCTCCCTCCATCTCTTTTCTCCCTCCATCCCTCCCTCCCTAGACCAATGGATCCATTCCCACTCTCAGGACACTGAGATCAAGGGTTGCACTTCACTTGAACCCTGTGCCATAAGGTTTACATAACACGTCATGACAGATGCCGTGAAAGGTTACGACAGCTGCAATCATCTCCTAGGTTAGTACCACTGACCTGAAACAATCATCCACAGCCTTGTGTCCGTTTGTCCTTTTCGTTGAAGTCCATTTAGGTCCATTAAAAACATATGCCGTTCCCCAATATCTTTAGAATTCTCTGTATTCAAAACCGTGCTGCAGTGAAAGTGCAGATGGAACACACTTCCCCAGCGTTTCTCTTTGAAATATCCCATGGGAGGAACGCAATACATGTTCGTGCATTAGCTGGCTGTGTGGGATGTGTGCGCAAGAGGTTAGCGGTTGCTCCTTGCCAGAGAGCACATTATGTAATAATTCTATATAGACCTTCAATCCCTTCATGGTATGGTAATGTATTTGTAACAGGATTCAGTAGTGCTACGCACCGTTGTCATATGTTCTACCCCTGACACGTATTCTTTGCCTCAGATCCCATATTCCATTTCTCCAACCGTCAGTATGGGAGTGGTCAAAAGCGCTGCACTCAATAGGGTGCCATTTAGGACACCGACAGGTACTACCTTCCATCCTCTTCGTGGTTGTAGTATGTAGCCTTGCACGCTCGAGCCAGAGCAGCTCATCTCCTGTTTCAGTAGCATGAGGCAGCTTGATGGAAAAGTGGACCTACTGGACAGGACTCTAGTGGACAGGACTCTAGTGGACAGGACTCTACTGGACAGGACTCTCGTGGACAGGACTCTAGTGGACAGGACTCTACTGTCCAGGAAGGACTCTCATGGACAGGACTCTACTGGACAGGACTCTAGTGGACAGGACTCTACTGGACAGGACTCTCGTGGACAGGACTCCAGTGGACAGGACTCCAGTGGACAGGACTCCAGTGGACAGGAAGGACTCTCATGGACAGGACTCTAGTGGACAGGACTCCAGTGGACAGGAAGGACTCTCATGGACAGGACTCTAGTGGACAGGACTCTCGTGGACAGGACTCTCGTGGACAGGACTCTAGTGGACAGGACTCTACTGTCCAGGAAGGACTCTCATGGACAGGACTCTACTGGACAGGACTCTAGTGGACAGGACTCCAGTGGACAGGAAGGACTCTCATGGACAGGACTCCAGTGGACAGGACTCCAGTGGACAGGAAGGACTCTCATGGACAGGACTCTAGTGGACAGGACTCTACTGGACAGGACTCTCGTGGACAGGACTCCAGTGGACAGGACTCCAGTGGACAGGAAGGACTCTCATGGACAGGACTCTACTGGACAGGACTCTCTAGTCTGTCAGAGGGCCTTAGCCACAATAAATCTCCTTAACACTGAGTGCCAAGCAGAGACACGTCAGATCCCATTTTCACAGCATTTGGTACGA
Source organism: Oncorhynchus keta (assembly GCF_023373465.1). Classification (NCBI taxonomy): domain Eukaryota; kingdom Metazoa; phylum Chordata; class Actinopteri; order Salmoniformes; family Salmonidae; genus Oncorhynchus; species Oncorhynchus keta. The sequence continues at coordinate 2,948,500 of NC_068436.1, read as the reverse complement.
CTCGATCGGGTTTTGAACTCGCCACCTTCCAATCTCAGGGCGGGCACTCTACCACAAGGTCCCTGTTCAAGGTATAGGTGGGATGTCTTTTCAACAGGGTCCATAGTGCCACATACAGTCTTGTGCAGTAGCTGGATGACTTTTCTCCAGCTATCGTGGTGGGAGATTATGTGCATGGTTACTTTGACCTTTCGTGATGTTCGAAAGGGTTCAAGATGCACTGGTTTCTAGCCATTAACCTGTCACAAAGCGTTAGCTTGGTCTCGCTGTAACGGTTTTGACTTGAGGTTATTATTTATAGGGTGCCAGGTAGGTTGTGCCTACCAGAGAAAACATTGGTTTCTCCTTTTAGTTTGGGTGGGAATGAGTCCCATCTGGTCCGTCAAGTCTACACCAATACAAAGGACGTATGTAAAAGTCAGGATGGAAATAAACTTTTCATAAACCCTTAAAACATTGAAAAGAACTTCAAAAACAACTATATTCTGTTGCGTGGGTTGTATTAGCAACAACAATGATTACACACACACATATAATAATATCACAATGAGTTCTGGTTCCTCCAGAAATGTCCTGTACCTCGGGCCTAAAAAGAGTCCTGCCCGGTAAAGGAGTTCAGTGAACTCAAGTGACTTTTGTCACGCGATGTTTGTCCGTTCATTCCGTGTAGCGTAAACCCAGTATTAAACATACAATCAATATAACAATTACTTTACCACAGAACCTTAAAGCGGATCAACTCTTAATTAAGTCCTCAACTACCACTAACTACACAAATCACAGTATACATCACATCCAAACAAATGAATGAAATACCGTATACAAAAGGTGGTAGTCAGTCGGTCAGTCAGACAATCCAATCCGCCAATAGATCTCCCGCGGAGAAAGGCCACGAAGAACGGAGAGGTGTAGTCCAGGGACGCGAAGAGTGGATCCGATCCTGGGTAAACTCTCTTAGGCTACAAAACACACGTTTAACGGTAACAAAACAAACGGAATAGAGAAGCTTCGGAACTGAGGGTTGAACACATCCTCATGCACGTCTCCATCACAACCCCACTTTCGTGCAGCTGATACTGGCTATTTAATTGGGAATTAAAGGGAAAGCGCCCTATTGGAAGGAGCTGCACTGAGACGGTTCAGAAAATTTCAGGGCCGT